>NW_013753636.1:0-1112 GCF_000517525.1 Limulus polyphemus | reverse complement strand
ATTTTTCCTTCTCAGAAATATTTTACACACTATAAATATATATAATAATATATACGTTTAACATCACGGGTTTTTCGTATAACAAGTATAAGTTTCATGTAAAGTTTTAATTTATCTAAATAATGTTATTTTAGAAAAAAAGTATAAAGAAGTACAATTCTTAAATAATAAATATGAAGACGGTTTACAAAACACACAAAATTTTATTTACAAGGTTCAAATATTTCGAAATACTTTTATTTCTTTCCTTGAAAATAGTAAGTAATATAGAGATTAATCTGGTATAGTTGTAGTTAATAAATATTTTTGTAACAATATTTTCTTGCTAATATCATTGAAGTTCATAAAAAGAACGCCATCTATTATCACAATTTGAAACGATAATAAACAACAAATAGTTAGATTTCAAGATAACAGATGGCGGTAAATGCTATCCGATTTTATTAAGGTTATATGTTTCCTCAAGAGATGGCAGTAATGCTGATCCGATTTCATATACAGTTTTCTGTATAATAGATGACACCAAAAACAAAGTTTAAATATTTTCTTGAAGTTGTTTGGAAGCTAATAAAAGAGCACTACGTTAATTCTTCTTTACCCTTCGTCAAAAACAATAAACATTACAGCAGCAGTACCACAGGGATCAAATCTCTCACTTGTCCTTTACATCATATTTGTAAATATAATACCTGTAAACTACAGTAAGATAAGTTTGGTGTAATTACACAGAATTAGCTACAGTACTCTATAAAGGATTTGAAAATTGTATGTCAGTAGTCCTTAAATATCTTTAAAAAGTTTTAATTAGTGATTAAACAATCCATGTTTAACACCAGCCATCATCGTGTGGCTGCTTTAAGTGGATTATTGATGCTCCAAAGATGTCCTGTTCAACACGATCTTAGACTGTGCATGTTTATATTGAAATACTTCAAATCTGCTGTTCAACTAATGTACTAATTCTGGTAAAACTGTACAGGGTTGGTTTTTGTGATATCACAGCTACAGTTACTACTACAATTTGACAGCTAACAAGTCACCCTTACAATCATGTCATTGGAAATAAAACAAACACACTGATTCATCAGAACTACTTTTGAACAAGGCAGCAT
>NW_013753635.1:0-1139 GCF_000517525.1 Limulus polyphemus | reverse complement strand
CAAATTATTCCAGCTGATCCGATCCACGGGACCCAGAAAGCTTGGGGTGAGCGAGACCATCTGTGAGAAGAAAGGTACTCTCATCACTAACAGAGGCCGCCGTCTGGAGCACTGGGCGGAACACTTTAAAGATCAGTTTAGCTGGCCAAGCGTGAGCGCCCCGCTGGAGATGTCTTCGCAAACGGATGTCTGGACCACCAATTTAGAACTGCCCACTGAGGAAGAAATTGTAAGCTGCATCAACTCTATGAAATGCTTCAAGGCTGCCGGACCTGACGAGGTATCCCCAGTTCTTTTCAAAGACGGTCTGGGCGTCTTAACCCCAGAACTCGTGCGCTTGTTCAAGGTAATCTGGGAGGAGGAAAGCTTTCTGGAAGCATGGGGTGACTCGATTATCATCCCAGTGTACAAGAAAGGCACGCGTGGTGATTGTGCCAACCACCGGGGCATTAGCCTTACACCAGTTATAAGCAGGCTGTTAGCTGCTCTTTTACTGCGTCGACTCACCCCAGATAGAGAAAAGGGTATAAGAGAGGAGCAAGCGGGATTCAGACCCGGTAGGGGCTGCATTGACCACATCTTCACCCTTCGACAGATCCTACAGCAGAGACATGCGTACATCCGACCATCACCGTATTCTTTGACTTCAGGGGAGCATTTGACTCGGTAGATAGACAGGCCCTTTTTGCGACACTACTGCAAAAAGGAATGCCATGCAAATACGTGAATATCATACGGGCCCTGTATGGACAAACGGTGGCCCGAGTGAGGGTGTATAACGAGCTGTCGCCTAGTTTTACAACCATGAGCAGAGTGAGGCAAGGATGCCCACTCTCCCCGTTCCTCTTCAACTTCGTAATAGATACAATCATGGAGGAATGCAGGAAAGATTCGCCGTTCTCGGGTGTCCGGATTTCTTCTGGAGACACAGTTCTTGATTTAGATTATGCCAACGACATCGTTCTTCTTTTTGAATCACAGGATGCTGCTCAGCGGACCCTGGACAACCTACTGCATATTATACCTTCCTTTGGGATGCAATTCGCTCCCTCAAAATGTAAAGTGTTACTTCAGAATATTGATGCACTAGCGTCGCCCCTTGTGCTGGGAAACGAGGAATTGAGCGTGGTGGATCACTT
>NW_013753634.1:0-1112 GCF_000517525.1 Limulus polyphemus | reverse complement strand
GGACAGGGAGCAGAAAGCAGTATATCTGGCAACGAGCTTGAAGGGACAACCACTGGAAATACTTGGACAGTTGACAGCAGCCGACAGACGCCACTATACAGCACTGGTAGAGGCTCTGGAACTCAGGTACGGAACCCAGAATCAGTCAGAAGTCTACAGGACTAGGTTTAGGACGAGAGTCCTTGCTAAAGGGGAGAGCCTGCAAAAGCTGGCACAGGACTTGGAAAGCATGGCACACAAGGCCTACCCAACTGCACTACCTGATCTCCTCAAGTTGTTGCTGAGTGATCAGTTCGTAGATGCCTTGGACAGTCCACAACTTAAGATACAAGTGAAGCAAGCACACCCTCTAATATGAATGATGCAATGGTTAGAGCTCTCGAATTTGAATCCTACGTTAACTCCAGCACAGAGGTACCAAGGTTGGTACAGTCATCTGGATTCAAGGCCAGAAAAGGTCAGCTTTCAGAGAAGTTTGAGGGACTTTGCTGGCACTGTAACAAACCTGGGCACAAGAGAGCTCAATGCTGGAAACTTCAACACAGGGGAGATGATACAGCAGGAAAGTCTGCTACCCAGAAAGGCTGTTGGAACTGTGGAAAGCATGGACATTTGAGGAGCCAGTGTAGGAGGAACATTACCAACAAATCAGCCTCAAGGAGACCAGTAGTGGTTGGTGTTGAGGGACATTCACCAACCCCCATCGTGAAAGTCCCAACAGCTAGGTGTAAAATGCCAAGCACACACAGTGTCTATGTGACAGGAAAGCTAGATGGCCAAAGGTGCAACTTTATCATAGACTCTGCGTCTCAGCAAACCCTTGTGAGCATAAAGGTGTTAAATCACGAAGGAGTACCAGAAGCCATACAGAAGCTTTATGGTGTGACAGGACATTCTACAAGATTGTGATGACCAGTGTGGGTAACTATTGAGCTCGTGGGCATAAAGGACAGACAGAAAGTATATTTGGCTGACATTGAAGAGGAATGCATATTAGGATTGGACTATCTACTACCAAGGAAGTTTGTAATTGATTTTGATAAAATGATGTTTGGGAACAACAAAGGCCAAGTTCCGGTAACTGTTAAGAGAGAGGTTGAACTAATTAGGTG
>NW_013753633.1:0-1110 GCF_000517525.1 Limulus polyphemus | reverse complement strand
CAGAGAGACAACAGCAGTTGCAAGAAACCTGCAACAGTGGTAGCTCGAACAACAAAATAAACAAGAAGAGAGATTACAGCAGCTGTTGGAGGAAAAAGAAAAGAAACAAGAAGAACGAGAAAATAAACAAGAAGAGAGACAAGAGCAGTTGCAAGAAAACATGCAACAGTGGCAGCTTGAACAACAAAATAAACAAGAAGAGAAATTACAGCAGTGGTTGGAGGAAAAAGAAAATAAACAAGATAAGAAATTACAGCAGTGGTTGGAGGAAAAAGAAAATAAACAAGAAGAGAAATTTTCTTAATAAAAATGGTTTATTCTTTCTGAATATAACTTTACCGATACACTTATTTTCAACAGTCGCTCTATAACAACGAACGTTATCTTCAACAATACGTCTCTCTCTGACTGCAGTTCAATTACTCACTACCTACACACATTCCCGTCACGTTGTGACCGTCTTATATGTATACAAGACTAACACTATATCTAGTAATCTCCCGACAATTCACGAAGGTTCGAGAGAACGAGTGGCGTGACACTAGTCACGTGACCTCGCTAACGCAACACTGCCCCTCCTTAGTATTGTTCGTCCCAAACAATAGCCACTTACAATAAACCAATAACAATTAACAATTACTTAATTAAATGTACAGAATTACAGTCACAAAATTACAATTCCACAAAGTCTCTTAATTTTACGGGACGTATCTCCTTCCGTACTGGTCTCTGTCTTGTTGGCTTCTGCTTCATCAGGAAATGTCCTATCGTCGGTAACAGTCACATCAGTGGTAGTAACTTCATCAAGAGCTTCGCCGTTTCCCTTCTCAAAACTGAGTAGAGTTTCTTCTTCGACGGTGGCTTCTTCAGGTGGCACGTCTTCAGCAGCGTCAGTTGTTCTGTTGTCCACTTCATCCCAGCTGAAATGTCCTGGACCGTGATAACGCCAAAGCCTGTTGGCATGCGCCACTTTTGGTTTACCTCGCCGACCACATTTTATCCGGAAAGTCACGTCTGAGAAACGATCCACTATGTCATATGGGCCTTTCCATGGATAAGACAACTTAGGAGACTTACCCTTTGTCTCCTGGGATTATACAACCATACCTT
>NW_013753632.1:0-1112 GCF_000517525.1 Limulus polyphemus | reverse complement strand
GCATTAGCTGTAGCTGATGCTCTTGAGAAGGCTCGATATTTTGTACTTGGATGTGAAAACCTAGTGATAGCAGTGGATCATAAACCGCTGTTGAAACTATTTGGGGATAGGTCTCTAGAAGACATCCCTAATGCTCGACTCTGCAACCTGAAATAAAAGATGCTTCGATACAAGTTCAAGATGCTACATGCACCAGGTGCCAAGAACCGAGCACCAGATGCCATTTTGCGTAACCCGACTGGAGATGCAGAACCAATGGTACTCACTGATGACATCTCATCAGTATCCCTGAACAATGAATCTTACCTGTACTTATCAGTTGCTCATTCAATTGAAAACTTGAAATGTGTAACATGGGACAAAGTGCGCACAGCTACCTCGAGCGACGAATCTATGCACCAACTAGTGGAGATTATAGAAACGAGTGTTCCTGCCGCTCGTACTGACTTTCCGTCTTCCCTACAAGATTTCTTCCTGTTTAGAGACCATTTGTCCACAGTTGACGGTGTCGCTATCTACAAAGACCGACTGGTGATCCCACCTTCCCTACGACAGGATATACTTACCTCCCTTCATTCCGCTCACCAAGGGGTAACATCAATGGCATCTAGGGATGAACAGTCTGTCTTCTGGCCAGGAATAACTGCTGACATCACGAGTATAAGGAATAATTGCTCACATTGTAATCGTATGGCACCTTCTCAGCCCAATCCTCCTCCAACACCACTTGTATACGCTCAATACCCGTTTCAATGTATATCTGCTGACTTCTTTCATTACAAGGGTGTAAATTACCTTGTGATAGTGGACAGGTATTCAAACTGGCCCATCGTAGAAAGATCTACCAATGGTTCAACGGGTCTAATAAACAGTTTGCGAAAAACATTCGTTACTTTTGGAATTCCAGATGAACTTGCCTCAGATGGGGGCCCAGAGTTCACTTCGACTGCGACACAAGATTTCTTGAAAACTTGGGGTATACACCACAAACTCTCTTCCGTGGCATTCCCACACAGTAACTGTAGAGCAGAGGTTGGTGTCAAAATGATAAAGCGCATGATCACTGACAACACCGGCCCGAAAGGTGAACTTAACACTGATGCCTTCCAGCA
>NW_013753631.1:0-2440 GCF_000517525.1 Limulus polyphemus | reverse complement strand
AATCATCTATAAACATAATTTTCACACATTGATAAATACAGAAAAACTCTATAAACACTACCTGTAAAGCTCAGATTTTAGTAATTTATAAAACAATATAAGATATTTTAATATTATAAATAACTAACCTTTTAAAACCAAATTTAATATTTCTCTTTAATTGAAATTTATCATTTAAACCAATTGAAGGTTTGAACTGATGATTACAAGTTATTATAAGTATACCCCCCCTTTTGTACTAATGGAAACAATTACCAATTATATAGTATTAGAGATTTGAAATTTTCAAAAATTATGTGATGTATATTTCGGTTTGGTTGCTGCAATTATCGAGAAAATTGTGGGTCGATGATTTCATTCTTATGTTTATTTGTTGTTAATCATAAAGATACACAATGGTGTCTGCCCACCACGAGCAGTAAAAACAGGCTTTTAGTGGTATAAGCCCTCGGTCTTACTATTGAGCCACCAACACACAACATACATATATGGAAGTTTCACCCATGGTTACAGTTGTAATAACATTAACAGTCTAGAGTAGAAGTAATAAGTATGGGCTTCTCTGTACTGATATGGTACAGAGGTTTATTTCTGATCAAAGTTCAATTCCCAATTATAGTACCAATAATTAAAGTTCTGTCCAATCATATTTAGGCTTTCTTAATAATTGATCTCAAAGCATGTTTCAATAGTAAATGAAGAAACCACTTGATATAGCATTATAACACGTTTCTTTTTTTTCTTTTTTTTGTAGAAAAACTAAGAGAAAATGAAGAAATGGATAGTATATTCTCAAGGGGTAGTAGATTGTTTGCAAAAATATAGTTATTCTTTGACATTTGGTGATACAGAAATTTATATATGATTTAGGGACTTCTATCCTATATATATTATAATTGCAATTATAATTGGGATATATAGGTAAAATAAAGAGGTTTAGGATACCACAGTAACCCTCTGGTCTGAGGTAAAAGTGTGGTATTTCATTACTCTTCTTCCTGTTTGTTCTTTTTCATTGCGGAAAATTTTAATTTTGTTATCAACCCCAACAGCTAGTTTTAGTTTATAAAACGAATTATAGAAGCTGGCCAGTAATTCGCATCTTACCCTGTGATCGTGAATAAATATTCTGTTTAATTCTTTATTTATATTTGCTTATCTTCTTTTGCTGTTGAACAAACCGCCAAATTACATAAGGATCCTGAGAGCCTTCTTTTTGCAAGGATAACTACAGTACTTTATATGCTATTTTCGTTATACTGAATTTCGAAACAACAGAAATTCTCTAACGAATCGTAGACTATTCACGTTTATATTAGCTGGAAACTTTCTATTTAAAAATATTGCCTTCTTTTATGTACCACAGAAATTTAAAAAGTGTGTTTCATTTTATTTTATATAAAACATCATTATTATCATCTTTATCCTAGTCCTCTTGCATTTTAGTTCAAATCTATGTGCTTGGTATTGATGACTTGTATAAATGTTGCAGCGCCATCTCAAAGCTAAATTGCTTCCAAACGAACACCTTGTTTACAAATGAATGTTAATATAGAAAAGCACTCATCGATTAATGATCCCTGTTCACTTAATATAATTACTTGAATTATTCAACTATAAGAAATAATGTCATAAAATACTGTAATAGTTGAATAATTCAAGTAATGATTCTTTCACTGTTTAACTTTTTCTTAGTTGGTTGTGCACATACATGATGCAAATGAACCCACTGTTTGGTCCGTTGATTGACAACCATGATCCATGCCAGTAAATGCTAGACCATTTCAAAAGTTAATGAGTTATATATAAACTTTATATTATGTACATGACTACATCTTAGAATCACCAATAAATATTGAAATATTGTAAAGGAAGTTTCATTTCTGATTTTTCTGCAAAGACTTCTAGATTTTCTGTTTGACCACCAGACAATAAACATGGTTAAGTGGTCTTTCAATTGCTGAGAGACATTTGACACAGTTGCCACTGAAAGTTCCCATGAGCTTTACATAATTCTCCATAATTCAACTTCAAAACATTGTAAACATTAAATTCCACAAACAAAATAATGTGTTTTGTTTCTCATAAATACATAACTTACACAAAATTGAAAATTTGGTCAAAACATTTTGAGGGACAAGTATAATTGGCTCCTAAGTGTCACATATATTTGGAAAGCACACTCTAAGACATTAGATCATTTACATCATACAACAATACTAACTTTAGGAACCATGAAAGCAATATCAACTTTAGTATCAGGATACTAGATACCATTAACTCTGATAAACTGTGTTTTGTGAAAATTTTCAGTTATAATATATGGGAAATAGCCAGAAGTGTACTGATAAAATGTTTAATTAAATCAAGTGAAAACATTTTATTACAAAGTTTTGTACAGTAGTATTCTTTTTTTTTAATTTTAAAATAAATGAGAATT
>NW_013753630.1:0-1103 GCF_000517525.1 Limulus polyphemus | reverse complement strand
GTAAATATAATGTAGGTATTGTACAAATCATGTGTAAGGTGTGAAGTGTAGAAGTATGGGTAAATATAATGTAGGTATTGTACAAATGATGTGTATGGTGTGAAGTGTAGAACTTTGGGTAAATACAACGTAGGTATTATACAAATGATGTGTATGGTGTGAAGTGTAGAACTATGGGTAAATATAATGTAGGTATTGTACAAATGATGTGTTTGGTGTGAAGTGTAGAACTATGGGTAAATATAATGTACGTATTGTACAAATGATGTGTATGCTGTGAAGTGTAGAACTATGGGTAAATATAATGTAGGTATTGTACAAATGATGTGTATGGTGTGAAGTGTAGAACTTTGGGTAAATACAACGTAGGTATTATACAAATGATGTGTATGGTGTGAAGTGTAGAACTATGGGTAAATATAATGTACGTATTATACAAATGATGTGTAAGTTGTGAAGTGTAGAACTATGGGTAAATATAATGTACGTATTGTACAAATGATTTGAACTGTGTGAAGTGTAGAACTATGGGTAAATATAATGTAGGTATTGTACAAATCATGTGTACGGTGTGAAGTGTCAGTCGTAGAACAGTTATAGGACACAGAAATCCATCAGTGAATGCTCTGTTGAGAAAAATTATCTGAAGGAAGTGCTTATATACAGTACCAAGATAGAGGGCACTCTGACGTAAGTGGAGAGTGTCATAAAACTGATATCATCAAAGGCAATCAAGTTGGAAATAAAAGACTAGAGAAAGTGAGAACAAATCAGACCAATGCTTAGATGGGCAAAGGAAAAGAAACCCCCACCAGTTGAATAATAGTTGTAGTGTGATAGGGGTAACTACCTGGTAAAGAGCATATTACAATATCACAGAAAGTTTGACATAAAGTACACGTTAGATATTAATCATAGAGCTGGTGGAGTTTTTAATTTAAAAACTAGGATAACAACTGAAATTCAATATTACAAATAAGTTACAAGGCAGTTTACTACTAGTGAATAGTTGGTGTCATCTGTGGTTAGTACATCGTGTTGGTGCATGGCATACAAGGTAGTTCACTACTAGTGAATAGTTGGTGTCATCTGTGGTTAGTACA
>NW_013753629.1:0-1112 GCF_000517525.1 Limulus polyphemus | reverse complement strand
TTTGTTGTTCCCAAACATCATTTTATCGAAGTTAGCTACACACTTTCTCGGTAGTAAGTAGTCCAACCCTAATATGCATTGGTCTTCAATGTCAGCTAACTATACTTTGTGTCTGTCCTTTATGCCCATGAGCTCAATAGTTACCCACACTGGTCCCCACAACCTAGCATAATGTCTTGTCAAACCACAGAGTTTCTGTATGGCTTCCGGTATTCCTTAGTGATCAAGCATCTTGATACTCACAAAGGTTTGCTGAGATGCAGAATCTATGACAAAGTTGCACTTTTGGCCATTCAGCTTTCCTGTCACGTTGACAATATGTGTGCTTGCCATTTTACACTTAGCTGTTGGGACTTTCACAATGGGGGTTGGTGAGTGTCCCTCAGCACAAACCACTACTGGTTTCCTGAAGCTGACTTATTAGTGGTATTTTTCTTACACTGGCTCCTCATATGTTCTTGCTTACCACAGTTCCAACAACCTTTCTTGGTAGCAGCCTTTCCTGCCGTGGCATCTTCCCTGTGTTTAAGTTGCCGAGATTGAGCTCCCTTGTGCCCAGGTTTGTTAGAGTGCCAGCAAAGTCCCTCAAACTTCTCTGAAAGCTGCCCTTTTCTGGCCTTGAATCCTGATGACTGTACCAACCTTAGTACCTCTGTGCTGGACGTAATGTAGGATTCAAATTCAAGAGCTCTGGCCATTGCATCTTGTATAGTAGAAGGGTGTGCTTGCTTTACTTGTATCTTCAGATGTGGACTGTCCAAGGTGTCTACAAACTGATCCCTCACCAACAACTTGAGGACATTGGGTGGCACAGTTGGGTAGGCCTTGTGTGCTGTACTTTCCAAATCCTGTTCCAGCTCTTGCAGACTCTCCCCTTTAGCACGGACTCTAGTCCTAAACCTAGCCCTGTAGACTTCAGACTGATTTTGAGTTCCATACCTGAGTTCTAGAGCAGCTACCAGTGTTCTATAGTTGTGCCTGTTGTCTGCTGACAACTGTCCAAGTATTTCAAGTGGTTCAAGCTCGTTGCCAGGTACACTGCCTTCTGCTCCTCTGTCTATCCAAAGAAAATAAACAAGAAGAAAGACTACAGCAGTGGTTGGAGGAGAAAG
>NW_013753628.1:0-1113 GCF_000517525.1 Limulus polyphemus | reverse complement strand
CCTACTCACAGAAAAAACGTGATTTCCTTGTTCGTTGTATTGAATGATGTACAGTAAACATTACTTATTGTCATTCTCAGTCTAGAGAAAACTCCGAATCAGAACAACTGGAAATTAACTATTTTTACTTAGTTGTTCAAGGCAGAAAATCAAAACATGTTACAGCAGTTCGAATTTAGCGGACCCGGCATGGAAATATGATGTTATCCAACGTTGTTCAAGGCCCGTTATGGCCAAGTGGTTAGGGCGCTCTAGTCGCAGTCCGAGGGTTACGGGTTCTAATCCCCGTCCCACCAAACATGCTCAGACCTTTCAGCCGTGGAGACGTTATAATGTGACGGTCAATCCCACTATTCGTTGGTAAAAGAGTAGCCCAAGAGTTGGCGGTGGGTGGTGATGACTAGCTACCTTCCCTCTAGTGTCACACCGCTAAATTACGGACGGGTAGCGCAGATAGCCCTCGTGTAGCTTTGCGCGAAATCCAAAAGAAATTGACTTTAGTGCCCAGGTAAGCACGAGCGTTTTTATTATACTCAGGATAATTTTTTTGCCACAATGCTAATTCTGGTACAATTGTTGAAAGTTTTACCGTTTGTTCAATCATATCACGACACAGATACACATGAACTTTATTGTTAGTTTGTTTTGAATCTCGCGGGGGCTATCTGCGCTAACTGTCCCAAATTCTGAAGTAATAAACTAGAAGTAAGATAAGTTAATCAACATTCCCCCCCAGAGCTCTTGAGCCATTACTCTTGTAAGACCCAACAGTGGGATTTGACTGTCAGTCTTATAACGCACACGTTGCCCCACAGAGCGAAGTAAGATTTTTATTTTGCGGTAAGGGGAATTCAGATTCACGGTCCGGTCCCCTGCGGGGAATCGAACCCCGTAATATAGCGTTGTAAATCCTCTCACTGTCGTAACTATATATATTCAACGGAAATCAGAAACGTTTTGAAAAATAAGCTAAATATCTTTTTTTTTTTACTCGGAGATAATAACCATTAGTTACTATGACAATTTTTTGATAAATAAGAAAAAGCAAAAATCATTAATTACATTTGCACGTGAATTCTAATATCAATTACTGAAATTAATTTCGTAATTGCT
>NW_013753627.1:0-1114 GCF_000517525.1 Limulus polyphemus | reverse complement strand
TTTTCATAAGTTCACTCTTGAAGAACATGCTTGTTTGGTTCGTGATAACACATTCGTCCTCCATTGAATTGATACATATTATAACTAAAGAGGCCCTTGTTGCATAAGTACGCACCCAGTTAGTGGCTTCGTTAATTAATACCTGGCGGACCCAAGTAAAGTCCTATTCTGGGGACTGTAATAGTACAAGTAGGGCTTGAAATTTTCTCTAATTTTTTATATGGGGGGGGGGGATCCCTTCCCTATGCAGTTGTGTCCTTTACACCCACCTAACGCCGCCCCTGCCATACGCCCGTACAACTTTCCAAAGTTTATTTGAAAGACCACTCGGAGACATGATTAATGACAGATCCCAGTGGTGTAGTTCTGCGGGGTCCCGAGGGGGCGCCGACCTCACTTCATGTGCGGGGGGAGCGTTGCTCCAATATTTCAGATTCAGATTATTTCCCGTGCTCTTTTTTTGTACCTTAAATGTGGATTGATAAGATTGTAATAGTGTATCTAATAATATGGAATACTTCATATAAAATAGAGTTTATCATTAGCTGAAAGCTCCTCGACCTTGCATACAATGTTTTTTTACAGTGATATACCTCAAGTAATGATTTTCTAAACTTTTAATTAATTAATTAATACCCACGATAGTCAGGTTAACTAACCAATTTGATAATTAGTTGTTCAATCAGGCAGGGAAAGTCGTGGTAACCCCTCTTTTCTAGAATTAGTACTTCATCACAAAGTCGAACACTGCTTTTACTTTGTGTTATGCAAATCCAGGTTTTGATATTATTTGTAAACCAAATAATTTTCCTAACATTAGAAGTCAAAAAATCTTCACAAAGGTGGGTTTCTTTTCAAGAATTCGATCACATTTTAAGAGTATTTTAGAACAAAGGTTATAATTGTAAATTTTCTTAAAGGAATTATTTAAGATGTGTGTGTGTGTGTGTGTGAATTTAGCTATAAACTTCATATCTTTTGTGATGTAGCTCAACATATTAAGTATTTTAGGTAAAGGGACAACACAGCGCGGTGTGTGTAATGTGAACAAAGTATACTAGGGACGCCGCAGCGGTGTGTGTAATGTGAATCAAGTATATTAGGGACGCCGCAG
>NW_013753626.1:0-2061 GCF_000517525.1 Limulus polyphemus | reverse complement strand
TTACCACCACGTGTATCGAAACCAGATTTTTAGCGTCGTAATCCTGCAGACTTACCACTGAACCATTGGAGGGTTTTACTTTCGAAATCGGCATAATCACCTGTCAATATATCTCATTATGGATAATCAGGCAGATTTTTTTTTTTTTGCCAGAACTACCCTTTTCATTGGTATTGTTAACACGCAGGATTTATTAGCTGCCAATGATTGCTCTTTTCTTGGATTAGTGATCATTTGTGGCACCACGGGTTTTGAAACCAGATTTTTAGCGACGTAAATGTTAGAAGTAAAGTTTAAAGCTAAACTACATAGAAGGATAATAGGAGGAAACATTGATGCATTGTTGGTGCTGTTGTCTTCCCAATGCAAAGCTACACAATGGGATATCTGCATTCTGTCCACTGCAGAGAATCGAATCACGGATTTTTAGCGCTTAAGTCCATAAATTTACCGCTGACCAATCGGGGGCATTCGATAACCGTTGTGGACAGAGCACAGGTAAATATATTATTGTGTAGCTTTACGCTTAACAACAATTAAACAACCAACCAAATCGTCGGGGGATTCGTTAGTGTAAGGAGTCATGGTAATCAGTTATCAGACTTTCGTGACAAACAATTATAATCATACTTGACTATACTTGTCATGAGACACTAGTGTTAGGCCTATTATATTTTTAACACAGTGTTCTTTATTCTTTCGTTTAGAGTTTTTCAAGAGAGAAAAGTGTATAATAATATTTCAACCACACTATGCCTTCAGATATGGCGGACATAGTTTGGTGAAGAATGTAGTTTAAAAAAGAAGTGGGCCTAAACCTAAAACTAATGTCTTATGATAAGTATAATTAATTCTAATCATGCTTCGCCAGCTTCAGAAATGACGTTCACACCATAATAGTTGTATTTGAGATTATATGACTGAAATAATGAAAATGTATGTATCCTATCATACGTGAAGATGAAGAGAGCTTAAGTCCTTTCCATTTTTTTTTGTCAAGGGGTTATATCATATGTTTTTAGTTAACAGAGTAAATGGAATTTCAGGTTGATTTTTCTGATCTCAGTTTATTCGCGTTTTCTTCAGTCCAAAAGTTTCTTGAAGGTTGTTTAAAATGACATCTTTGATATTCTTGTTGTTGTTGTTGTTGTTTTCGACTTTTACTGACCTAGCTAGCTCTATAGGCAAATCAATGTAAATGAAATGTTACTGGTTTCCAATGTTTCGCTAGCTTGTGGTATCAAAACAATACCTGATAGAATACCCGTGGCGACAATACTTCACACAGTGACCACAAATCCAATGTGGTGTTAAAACCATACTTAATAGAGTACCCTTGACGACAATAGTATGATAAACTCGGTGTTCAGAGAAAGCTTGATTGCATGCTTACCTAGACAAATTATAGAAGTTTGGTTTTTGTTAAGCGCTAAACTAAATATTATACATAAATGCAAATATCCGTTCTTGCTGCGCATTCATAAAAAATCAATTCATTAAACCACTTCCACACACAATAACAATGGCAAACATATTTAATAGGTTTCGCTTCTCACGCCCGCGATTAAAGGAATAAAGGGATTAAAGTAAACCTTGCGTACTACGATAAATTGGTGAAGATAACGCCCAAAAAGTATCTAACAAATTTTCATTTACTTATCTAATTATAAACAGAACTATGTGATATGCATGACAAGATAACTCAAAATTAACATTTACCAATTTTGTAAGTTTTTGTTTTACTAAGAGGCAAAATTATATTTAGATTTATAAAATAATAATAAACCACATTTATTGTCAAGTTCAATATATTACTTAGAATAAAATTCAAAAAAATTCTAATTGTTAATAATTGCAATATTCCCTTACGAATTATTAATTATCACATTTGAAACTTCTAATTTCTAACGATAGTTAAAAGGAACTAATAAACATACTGTGATTTTATATAAATTTAATATATACAAATAAAGAAATAACTTTTCAAAAAGGAAGTAAATTTATGGATGCTAATATCAATCCTTCAAAAAAATGCAAACAAGCAAGAAGCATGACATTTGC
>NW_013753625.1:0-1112 GCF_000517525.1 Limulus polyphemus | reverse complement strand
AAACCCAGGTTTTAAAAGGTTTAAAAATTTTAAGGACATTGTAACCATTAAACCAGATAAAGGTAATAGAACTGTGATTTTAAATAAAGTAAATTACGTCAACAAAGTGGAAGCTATTCTAAGTAATACAAATAAGTTTATAGAAATTAAGATTGTGCCCACAGCAACTAAGGAAGCTAAATGTACAAATTAATCTTAATGAAAGAAATGTACTAAAAAATCTGATCAGTGGGCTTACGGTGCAGGGTTTTATATGGACTCCCTACGATTCACAAACAGGGATGTCCAGTTAAGCCAATTGTTTCTAGTGTAGCCACCTATAATCAACCATTATCAAGATTTTAGGCCCTATTTTCAAAAGAGCTTGTATGGAATGAATATTTTGTTAAAGATATATTTGAATTTGTCAATAGCTTAACCCTATAAGACCTAATGTCATTTTTAAATTTGAGTCCTATTAGACAAAGATACACACATCTCATATAGGTAACATCACTCTCATCATATTTCATTCCAAAAATAAATCTGTTTGAAAACTTTCCTTAAAGTATGTAAGTTTCAGAAAAATAAAATATTTAAATTTTTATTTTTCTTCTACTATTTTTAATAAAAAATTATTTAATGTAATTATTTACATTTGGACTCTGAATAGCTTACCTGCAAGGTGATTTTTATGTTAACACATTGCGGACGGGTTACAAGTTTACTCGTGTTCTGTGCAGAGCATCTTTGTGTGCCATTTATTAAAATGTTGAGTTTTAAAGGATTCAGACATGTTTTATTTTGTTCGTAACTCAACTTTATTTTTATTATTTATTTGAAACTTAAAGAGTATGTACATGAAGACACCTAGTAAATTTTTAAAGTGTGGTATCTTGCAAAACATTTTCTTATATGGAGTGGAACCACACAAAACTTGCGTATGTATTGCATTTCACTTCGTTTTCCATGGGCAGTACAAACTGCAGGCTATGGTAGGAAATTTGTTTTTCCTGTAGATGAAATGAACACAGGAATATGCTGCTTCATGTCACCTGACAGTCTTCCTGGGGGGATCCTTATGTGGGGTTCTCCTTGTACCTTCAGATGATGGACCGGGTTTGTCCCTCTCC
>NW_013753624.1:0-1110 GCF_000517525.1 Limulus polyphemus | reverse complement strand
GAATCATTAATTATATACAGAGAACCGTGTGGGTGAATCATTAATTATATAAAGAGAACCGTGTGGGTGAATCATTAATTATATAAAGAGAACCGTGTGGGTGAATCATTAATTATATAAAGAGAACCGTGTGGGTGAATCATTAATTATATACAGAGAACCGTGTGGGTGAATCATTAATTAATACAGAGAACCGTGTGAGTGAATCATTAATTAATTACAGAGAACCGTGTGGGTGAATCATTAATTATTACAACTTTTCGGAATTTTCCCTTTTCATTGTTAATAACAAACTGTGAACAACGAAAACTGAAGATTTTAAGAAGAAGATGAGGTACAGTTAGATATTTGTTTGCAGAACAGTGACTCAGTCTGAGGTCTTATAACTCTAAAATTCACTTTTCGATACTCGCTGTGGGCAGAGCGCAGACAATGAAATTGCCCAATGGGTAACTTGGCGCTTATAAACAGTGTTCTAGTTATTTAGAAAGGTAAGAGTATATATATATATATATGCAGGTGTGAAATGACTGGTGACAAAGCTATTTCCAGAATTAGAAAGCGAATTTTCATATTAATTTTATTTTGATTACGCGAACAGATTCCTCTATTAAAATATTAAAATCACAGAAACGAACCTAGTGGTATATTTATGGTTCAATAATTTATTTTGTTTCGATGTTAAAAATGCTCTTGCTGAATCTGTTATTCCAAAATAATACTTTTACTGCGATAAAAAGACTTAAATGAAGAAAATGGATATTCCACAAGGTACCATAGTTTTCTTATCAGAAATAACCTGGAACTATAATAACAACCACTGAGGGCCCGGCATGACCAGGTGGTTATGGCGCTCGACTTGCAACCTGAGGGTCGTGGGTTCGAATCCCCGTCACACCAAACATGCTCACCCTTTCAGCCGTGTGGGCGTTATAATGTGATGGTCAATCTATTTGTTGGTAAAAGAGTAGCCCAAGAGTTGGCGGTGGGTGGTGATGACTAGCTGCCTTCCCTCTAGTCTTACACTGCTAAATTAAGGACTGCTAGCGCAGAGAGCTCTCATGTAACTTTGCGCGAAATTCCAAACAACCACTGAATAATATATTTTAT
>NW_013753623.1:0-1193 GCF_000517525.1 Limulus polyphemus | reverse complement strand
CTTGAATTGTCTGTTTATGTGAATGTTATTGAATACGTTGAAAACATCGATTGACATGAACCTAGGAACCAATTATTAGGTAAGCTTGAATTATCTGTTTATGTGATTCGTGTCAATCGGATGTTTTCAACGTATTCAATAACACCTAATAATTGGTTGCTATTATGATCCTTGTGTATAGTAGTAACAAGAAAGATAGAAATTAAATAACTAGTATTTGTGCTTGGATGGGTATGTAAGTGTGCAGAGATGCATAAGATAGTATGTAAGTGTGCAGAGATGCATAAGATAGTATGTAAGTGTGCAGAGATGCATAAGATAGTATGTAAGTGTGCAGAGATGCATAAGATAGTATGTAAGTGTGCAGAGATGCATAAGATGCGCCAACATCTTATACAAGCCGTTGGTATGTTTTTTTTCTTCTTACATCTGTGTAGCCAAACGTATGAATTTATATGAATAGAGCAAAAAACTGGGGATCTGTGACACGTCTGTAACATGTCATGTGAAAACTTGGGTTTCTATGTGGCCATTAAAGTTGATGTGGGCAAGGAGGCGGAAGAACGTCAGATATTTATACACCGACGTCGATGGTGCTTTTATTTAAATGTTGCCTAACCCAGCAACACATTTTACATGGTTTAGGATTTTCATGGCTTGTTGCGTTTACCTCATCATCGCACTTCGATTATCACTGACGGCGCGCGCGAACCTCCAAATTGATGAAGGCATATATTAGAATTATATCGAATCAATCCACTCACGGCTGCCTTGAGCTTTAGGGTGATTTGAATAGATTCAGATGCTGGCGGATATGGTCTTTATAAGATTTCACACTTTGGAGATCTGGTGAAGGGAGACATTTTCTGCTATTCACTCAGTTTCTAATGGCCGTGACGTTTGACATTCTTGTACCAGTAAAATATATATATAACACAACTACACATCTTACTGCATCGCACAAGCGTTGAAGCTAGGCCTAAAAACGGCGAAACCTTATCTTTACCGCGAATTCAATCGACTTGCTGACTTTACTTGGCTAATTGATATAATTAAATCGTCTAATTAATGGAATGCTTAAAATGAATTTGTTTTAAAGTTTGCCATCAGGTATAGTAACTACGATTAATAACGTTCTTATTATTGTTAATTTTGTTTAACGCAAACTGGAGTTTATTATGAGATGTTTATAG
>NW_013753622.1:0-1113 GCF_000517525.1 Limulus polyphemus | reverse complement strand
CCTATAATAATGTAGTAAAGTTTAGTATACTCTAATCCCTTATAGTGATGACACACGACGAGACGCACATTCAACATGTAATGCTGTTTGAATACAAGAAGGGAAACAACGCCTCTGTAGAGAATATCAAAGAAGTTTATGGAAATGTTTTGAAAGTTCGTAAGTGTCAACGTTGGTTCAGCTAATTTCGTTCAGGTGACTTTAGCTTTAAAAACTGTGATGGCAGGGGCCGACATGCTGGAATTGATATTGATGCTCTGAAGACGCTTGTTGAGTCTAATCCAAGGCAACACACTCGTGAAATGGCCCTGAAATTGCATGTCTCTCACGAAACAATACGTAAACATCTAAGTAATACAGGAAAACTCCATAAAGAAGGTTTTGGGGTGCCTCACGAACTCTCCGATGATCATCGTTTTCAACGTGTGGACGTTGCTTAATCTCTTCTGGTGCGTAATGCGCGTGAACGATTTTTGGACAGAATTGTCACCGGTGATGGAAAATGGATTCTCTATGCGAATATTAAACGCCAAAAACAATGGCTCATAGAGAAAAACCACTTGTGGCCCCCAAACCTGACACCATCCGCAGAAAGTGATGCTTTGCATTTGGTAGGACATTAAAGGAGTAATTCATTTTTAACTCCTCAATCCACAGCGAACTGTCAATGCTGACTATAGTCAGCAAATGGAACGTTTAAATCAAGCCCTTCATCAGAAACGCCCTTCACTCGTCAATCGGAAAGGTGTTCTTCTTCTTCTCCACGATAATGCATGTCCACATGTGGCACGTTTGACGCAACACAATATTATGGAGTTGGGTTGGGAAGTTCTCCCCTACCCACCATATTCTCCAGATATGGCACCATTAGATTACCATCTTTTTCGTTCGCTGCAATACTATCTTAATGGAAAAACGTATGCAAGTGTGGAAAGAGGACATCGACATGTGTTTTTGCTTCAAAACCAAGTGATTTCTTTAATCAGGGCATTAACAACCTGATTGTAAGAGGAAAAGCGTCATCGATAAGAATGGAGACTATTTCATTTACTAAATGTTTTGATATATAAGTTGTTCGGGTTTTTCATCTAAAAAAAGCGACATTTATTTTTT
>NW_013753621.1:0-2009 GCF_000517525.1 Limulus polyphemus | reverse complement strand
AAAACAAACATTAGAGCCCTCCATATACTTACTTCCTTTAATTATTCTGTTTACAAAACAAACATTAGAGCCTTACGTTATACTTACTATCTATAATTATTCTGTTTACAAAACAAACATTAGAGCCCTCCATCTTCTTACTACCTTTAATTATTTTGTTTACAAAACAAACATTAGAGCCCCCATCTACCTACTACCTTTAATTATTTTGTTTACGAAACAAACATTAAAGCCCTCCATATGCTTACTTCCTTTAATAATTCTGTTTACAAAACAAACATTAGAGCCTTACGTATACTTACTATCTATAATTATTTTATTTATAAAAAAACATTAGAACTCTCCAAATACCTAATACATATAATTATTCTGTTTACAAAACAAACATTAGAACTCTCCAAATACCTAATACATATAATTATTCTGTTTATAAAACAAACATTAGAGCCCTCCATCTACTTACTACCTTTAATTATTCTGTTTACAAAACAAACATTAGAGCCCTCCATATACTTACTTCCTTTAATTATTCTGTTTACAAAACAAGCATTAGAGCCCTACATATAGTTACTAACTTTAATTATTTTGTTTATAAAACAAACATTAGAGCCCTCCATATACGTACTACCTTTAATTATTTTGTTTGCAAAACAAACATTAGAGCCCTCCATCTACTTACTACCTTTAATTATTCTGTTTTCAAAACAAACATTAGAGCCCTCCATTTACTTACTTCCTTTAATTATTCTGTTTACAAAACAAACATTAGAGCCCTACATATAGTTACTAACTTTAATTATTTTGTTTATAAAACAAACATTAAAGCCCTCCATATACTTACTTCGTTTAATTATTTTGTTTACAAAACAAACATTAGATCTCTCCATATACTTACAACCTATAATTATTCTGTTTACAAAACAAACATTAGAGCCCTCCATATACTTACTAATTTTAATTATTCTGTTTATAAAACAAACATTAGAGCCCTCCATATACTTACTTCCTTTAATTATTCTGTTTACAAAACAAACATTAGAGCCCTCCATGTAGTTACTAACTTTAATTATTCTGTTTATAAAACAAACATTAGAGCCCTCCATATACATACTGTCTATAATTATTTTATATACAAAACAAACATTAGAACACTCCTTATATACCTAATACATATAATTATTTGTTTTTACACAACAAACATTAGAGCCCTCCATATACTTACTACCAGGTATATGGAAAGCTACAATGTTTGTTTTGTAAACAAAATAATTAAAATTAGTAAGTATATGGAGTTCTCTAATATTTGTTTTGTAAACAAAATAATTAAAGGTAGTAAGTATATGGAGGGCTCTTATGTTTGTTTTGTAAAAAGAATAATTATAGCTAGTAAGCATAAGGAGAGTTCTAATGTTTGTTTTGTGAACAAAATATTTAAAGTTAGTAAGTACATGGAGGACTCTAATGTTTGTTTTGTAACCAGAATAAATATTTGTTGTAAGTATATGTAGGGCTCTAATGTTTGTTTTGTAACCAAAATAATTAAAAACAGAATAAATTAAAGGTAGTAAGTATATGGAGGGCTGTAATGTTTGTTTTGTAAACAAAATAATTAAAGGTAGTAGGTATATGGAAAGCTACAATATTTGTTTGGTAAACACAATAATTAAAATTAGTAAG
Organism: Limulus polyphemus; assembly: GCF_000517525.1. NCBI lineage: Eukaryota > Metazoa > Arthropoda > Merostomata > Xiphosura > Limulidae > Limulus > Limulus polyphemus. Next base: position 332 of record NW_013753621.1, on the reverse strand, counting down.
TATATGGAGGGCTCTAATGTTTGTTTTGTAAACAAAATAATTAAAATTAGTAAGTATATGGAGGGCTCTAATGTTTGTTTTGTAACATTACAGCCCTCCTTATACTTACTATCTATAATTATTTTGTTTACAAAACAAACATTGTAGCTTTCCATATACCTACTACCTTTAATTATTTTGTTTACAAAGCAAACATTACAGCCCTCCTTATACTTACTAAATATAATTATTTTGTTAACAAAACAAACATTAGAGCCCTCTATATACTTACTTCTTTTAATTATTATGTTTACATAACAAACATTAGAGCGTTACGTATACTTACTATCTAT
>NW_013753620.1:0-1113 GCF_000517525.1 Limulus polyphemus | reverse complement strand
CTTGTACGAAGTAAGACTAAAGATGAGTATGGTGGTTATAAATTCTGTAACTAGAGTTACACCTATGTGTTTATTGAGTAGTTGTATCAAGTAAGGCTAAAGATGAATACGGTGGTTATAAATTATTTAACTAGATTTGCACCTAGGTATTCATGGAGTTGTTGTACCGAATATCGATAAAGATGAGTATGGTGGTTACAAATTCGGTAACTAGAGTTTCATTTAGGTGTTTATGTAGTAGTTGTACCAAGTAAGGCTAAAGATGTTTATGGTAGTTATAAATTCGTAACTAGAGTCACACCTAGGTTTTCATGGAGTAGTTGTACCAAATAACGCTAAAGATGATTATGGTGGTTATAAGTTCGGTAACTTGAGCTACGCCTAGGTGTTCGTGGAGTTGTTGTACCAAATAACGATAAAGATGAGTATGGGGTTACACATTCAGTAACTAGAGTTACACCTAGGTGTTCATGGAGTAGTTGTTCCAAGTAAGACTAAAGATGAGTATGGTGGTTATGAATTCGGTAACTTGAGTGACACCTAAGTGTTCATGGAGGAGTTGTACCAAGTAAGGCTAAAGATGAGTATGGTGGTTATAAATTCGGTAACTAGAATTACACCAAAGTGTTCTTAGAGTAGTTGTACCAAGTAAGGCTAAAGATGAATTTGGTTATAAATTCGGTAACTAGAGTTTCACCAAGGTATTCATGGAGTGTTGTACCAAGTAAGGCTAAAGATGAATACGGTGGTTATAAATTCGGTTACTAGAGTTAACCCTAAGTGATCATGGAGTAGTTGTACCAAGTAAGGCTAAAGATGTGTAGGTTGGTTATAAATTCAGTAACTAGAGTAACACCTAAGTGTTCATGGAGCAGTTGTACTTTGTAAGGCTAAAGATGAGTATGGTGGTTATAAATTCGGTAACTAGAATTACACCTCAGTGTTCATAGAGTAGTTGTAACAAGTAAGGCTAAAGACGAAATTGGTGGTTATAAATTCGGTAACTAGAGTGACACCTAAGTCTTCATGGAGTAGTTGTACCAAGTAAGGTTAAAGATGAGAATGTGGTTATAAATTCTGTAACTAGAGTTACACCTAGGTGTTCATGGAGTA
>NW_013753619.1:0-1114 GCF_000517525.1 Limulus polyphemus | reverse complement strand
GTTTAGTGTGACGGGGATTCGAACCCGCGACCCTCAGATTGCGAGTCGAGTGCCTTAACCACCTAGGCCATGCCGGGCCGAGTAGGTTTGAGAAGTTCGATGGCCCGTCGACTGAAAATTGCAGTATCTTTCTGATTTCATTGGGCCAGTTGCAAAGTGGCGCGTTTATTGTTTTATTTATGTGTAAATGTGTTTTACTATGACAAGTTATCTTATATTTTTTGTTTTGTTTCATGTAATTTCTGATTTTAATGACTGAAATGGTAATTCCACTAAACTGGAGGTTTAATTAAAATTTTATAAAAATGAACTGTTATTATATATATTTTACATTTTTACTGCACAAATAATTTTTTTACCTAACTTCAATTGGCTACTATAATAACATAAACTTATGTTGAGAATTGGCACTTTACCATCTACTCTGGCCTAAACAGGCCAATATCTTCAATATTTTACGAATTAGGAATTCGGGAACCAAGTCCACTCTTCTCTGTCTTTATGTATAAGATCGTAATGTAATATGAGAATAGAAAAAAAAAACGAATATAAAACAGGAATTTGCAAATAAATCAAGTATACTGATTTATTTAATCTCGGAAGCTTTTTAATCTATGCCTATGATAATTAACTAAGATGACTGATAATATCAGAGTATTGTATGCTTACTTTCTCCAATAACCAAAAATTAATGCTATTATTTAAGTATAAATAGATGGAAGAATATTGACATTCTATGCAGTTTATAAATCTGCCATTGAGAACTTGTTTAATATTATAGTAAGTATGTGTGTACATATTCTATAACTGATAACTGGAAATATGACAAATTATTTTTGACAACATAAATTTGACTACAAAGAGAGGTGATTGTATAACAAGGAATTCTTGTTTGGAGTTGGCGTGTTCAAAATCCTTTCTATACTAAATCTCGAAGACTTGAATGCTTAAATGTCCAGATATCGCAAAACCAAATAAAACCAAAGGTAATAACCCTTGTTACTTTGTTGTTGCATTACTCACAGTATTTTAAATTTTGTCCATTGTCCGCAGTTTTAATTAAAATACTGTTACGTGTCTGCTCGTTTGTTAATTTCAGGTATAAAATCTTTCC
>NW_013753618.1:0-1981 GCF_000517525.1 Limulus polyphemus | reverse complement strand
ATTAATAATCTAATATCAGTAACATTTCTGTAATTCCTTTAGGTTGATGCTTATTGTGTGATGTTTTCAATGTTATCGAAAATAATTGTACTCTTTCCGTGTAAAAAGTCAACAAATAAACTTATTCTAAACCTATATAGAGTTAGGAATTGTAACAAAACAAGATATACATTTAGTTTCACCCAACGGGCTTTTTCTGAAGTTCTGCCATATCAAACGTGTTCTCATACTCTTCTTTAAAAATAAAATTGTCAAATAATATTTTCTCTACAGAAATTAATGTACAAATTGTAGGCCTGAAGTATGTTTTCAACTTACTGACATGAATACAGTAAAGAGGCTCAAGAGTGCTAATTAACTATTTTTCACAATAAAATTTAATTTTTCTGCGTAGTTTTACTATAAATGTAGTTATTAAAGAATTATACCGAGACTGATGAAATAAATGAAAAAGTAGGTGCATTATGAAGTGCAAACAAATTAGTTTTATTTAAATTCTATAATTTTCGTTAATTATTCAACAGTGGTTTCCCGTCATTTATGACAGGTTTATGTACTAGTAGATATTGTATTATACCGAGGGCTATCTGCGCAGCCGTCCCTAATTTAGCAGTGTAAGACCAGAGGGAAAGCAGCTAGTCATCACCACCCACCGCCAACTCTTGGGCTACTCTTTTACCAACGAATAATGGGATTGACCGTCACATTATAACGCCCCCACGGCTGAAAGGGCGAGCATGTTTGGTGAGACTGAAAGATATATGTATAGAGAAAGATACAAATAATTCACTAATTTTTTAAATAAATGCTTAACCCTAAGAACAATATGAACTCATAGTGTATACCTTTTTATGTCTAAAACAGGGAAAATACATTTCATTAATAACTCATAAGGCCATAACCTTAATTTGCATTAAAATATTAATAAAGACATCTTTTTTGTTAATTAGTACAATTCATATTCCATAGTTACTAGTAAGATTACACAAATGCAATCTGTGTATAGCCGTTCTTTATTTTGAATTGATAGGATAGAGATCAGGCAGTAGGTAAAGAGCATTCAATGTCAACTCTTAGGCTACGCTAGTTTGGTCGGATAGTGGGATTTCACTATAACTTTATTTAGGCTTTAAGTTAGGCTTAAGAGCTTATTCTAGCCCGAGTATAAACAGGAATTTAAATGATGTAAAAAATGAATGGGACACGTAAACAATAATAATATCTTTATTCTCTACATTATAACTGGATATTGTATTACTGTATATTTTGGTTATTATGAGAAATAAGGTAAAATACAGAAAATGTTAATTACAAACTACGACTTGTATAATTTTGTTATGGTGTGAGTTTTGTTCGAACTCAACTATTTACAGTAACTACTGCAGTAACGATATAAGGTTTATTTTATAAAAAAAATTAATTTTCTAATATACAGGAAAGTTTTGCCCCCCCCCCTGTGGCACAACGGTATGTCTGCGGACGTACAACGCTGGAATCCGGGTTTCGATACCTGTGGTGAGTAGAGCACAGATAGCCCATTGTGTAGCTTTGTTCTTAATTACAAACAAACAATAGGAAAGTTTAACATAAATGTTGATTGCTTTTGGACTACCAAGCTAGCATGCAAAGTTTGGTCTGGATCGGTCAACTCGTTTAGAAGAAGATGCCTCCATAGATAAACAGAAACGTTTGACTGATATTGGATAGTTAGCGCATCGGTATGGCTTAATATGTATAGGGTATATGTGAAAAACACCTGTTCCCCAATTTTCATACTCCGTTCTGCCGAGCGAAGCTGGATGAGCTTGAATTTCAAGTGGTACCGTCTCCCCGTTGTTATTGTTGGAATGTTTTCAGACATGTTGCTATACCAGATAAACATTATGTACCTTTAGGTGTTAACAATAAATCGACTTGAAATCAGTTTATTTATGTTTTTGTTTACAAACTAAACCTACTAAATAATAGACATTTTGGAGTG
>NW_013753617.1:0-1112 GCF_000517525.1 Limulus polyphemus | reverse complement strand
GTATAAAAGACTGGTACATTGTTAGCAAAATAGAAGGGGTATAAAAGACTAGTATATTGTTAGAAAAATGAAGGGGTATAAAAGACTGGTACATTGTTAGAAAAAATGAAGGGGTATAAAAGACTGGTACATTGTTAGAAAAAATGAAGGGGTATAAAAGACTGGTACATGGTTAGAAAAATGAAAGGATATAAAAGATTGGTACATTGTTAGAAAAAATGAAGGGGTATAAAAGATCGGTACATTGTTAGAAAAAAGGAAGGGGTATAAAAGACTGGTACATTGTTAGAAAAAATGAAGGGGTGTAAAAGACTGGTACATTGTTAGCAGAAATGAAGGGGTGTAAAAGACTGGTATATTGTTAGCAGAAATTAAGGGTATAAAAGATTGGTACATTGTTAGCAGAAATGAAGGGGTATAAAAGACTGGAACATTGTTAGCAGAAATGAAGGGGTATAAAAGACTGGAACATTGTTAGCAGAAATGAAGGGGTGTAAAAGACTGGTACATTGTTAGCAGAAATTAAGGGTATAAAAGATTGGTACATTGTTAGCAGAAATGAAGGGGTGTAAAAGATTGGTACATTGTTAGCAGAAATTAAGGGTATAAAAGACTGGTACATTGTTAGCAAAAATGCCACTTCTCAAGCCATGTCTGTTATTAATCTATATTGTTCTCTGAATCATCAACTTTCAGTGGGCAGTCAGTCTTTGTTGCTCAGAACACGTTTTTTTTTTCAACTAAACCAATTATTGACTGTAACTCTCTGTATCATGTAAGTTGCCACAAAAATTATGGTTTAGATGCCATTTTCAATTACCCTGATATGGCTGTTTTTAACTCGGCAGAATACTACTGGGATAGCCCAATAACCAGCCAGGGCCAAATATCTGGCCTGGTACTTGTACATCTCTAGTAGCCATGTAAATATAAGCTAGGTATGTATTAAATTCATGTGTTAACCAGCTACCATCACTTCTGTGGGGTTTGCTGTGGTAGTTCCAACTATTTAGACACTTCAGTTGTTCTATATGTCATTGGTACCATTAATTAAGTGTTCATAATTTTTAGTGACTAAGGTATTCATTGTTTTAACCAGGTATTAGTTGTTG
>NW_013753616.1:0-1113 GCF_000517525.1 Limulus polyphemus | reverse complement strand
ATTTAATAATATTTAAAATCCAAATATATTTCACTTTTTTATAAAGATAAATACTTTTAATCAAATATTTAAATACTTGTTTGAAAACTACAAATATTATTTAAAAGTGAAATATCTAAAAGTAAATATTGTTATATTTGTCCTAATGTCGTATTCTTTTGAGTTTTTGTTAGTTTTTAAGAGTTTTATTTGTACTTGGATGTACCTTAGAAACTGGTGATGATATGTTAAACACCATCAATAGTAGAAAAGAATTCTTCACTAGCTCTTGGCCCGGCATGGCTAGGTGGATAAGGCGCTCGACTCACAATCTGGGGGTCGCGGGTTCGAATCCGCTTTCCACCAAACATGCTCGCCCTTTCAGCCGTGGGGGCGTTATAATGTGACAGTCAATCCCACTATTCGTTGGTAAAAGAGTAGCCCAAGAGTTGGCGGTGGGTGGTGATGACTAGCTGCCTTCCCTCTAGTCTTACACTGCTAAATTAGGGACGGCTAGCGCAGATAGCCCTCGTGTAGCTTTGCGCGAGATTCAAAAACAAACAAACACTAGCTCTTACGTTGTAGCTCAGATTTTCACTGACTTACAATAAAACTTGGAAGTAGTGTGATGTAGCTGACACGAGAAACAATGACATATAATTATGCAACATGAAATGTAGAATTGTGTATTTAGACCAAACTGAAGATTGTTTATAAGACCTTGAATATTTAATATTTATCAACTGATGACGTTGTTAAATTTGATTGAAAATGTAACCACTAACTCTATTACATTATTCATACAAATATATGGCACAGGTTTAATGAACACGTCTATGCTTGTAAGTGGTATGACGTCTTTGAAGAGTCACTTCTTATAAATTATTTCCACGTTGGGATATGAAAATATACATACAAATTAGTCTATTGGAAGGGCACTCGACTCTCAACCTACGGAACGTGGATTCGAATCCCGTCACGGAACATGCTCGTCTTTTCAGCCGCGGGAGCATTATAATATGACTATCAATCCCACTTTTCGTTGGTAGAGAGTATCCCAAAAATTGGGGATGTTGTCTAGCTGCCATTCTCCTAGTGTATCCCAAGAGTTGGGGATGTTGTCTAGCTGCCATT
>NW_013753615.1:0-1255 GCF_000517525.1 Limulus polyphemus | reverse complement strand
TGAGACGGAGACCAGTACGGAAGAAGATACATCCCGTAAAATTAAGAGACTTTGTTGAATTGTAATTTTGTGATTGTAATTTCTGTACAGTTAATTAACTTATTGTTAATTGTTATTGGTTTATTATATGTGGTTATTGTTCGGGACGATCAATACTAAGGAGGGGGCAGTGTTGCGTCAGCGAGATCACGTGACTATTTTGACGCCACCTATTTTCTAGAAGTATCTTGTTCCTTCTTGAATGCCCTAGCATTTACTAGATAGGGTAGTCTGGTATATAAAAGAGGGTGACAACGTGACGCAATTATGTGTGTAGGTAATGAGTAATTGAACTGCAGTCAGAGAGAGACGTATTGTTGAAGTTAACGTTCGTTGATATAGCGTTTGTTTTAGCGCGATTGTTGAAAACAAGTGTATCGGTAAGATTATATTCAGAAAGAATAAACCAGTTTTATTAAGTAAGGACTTGTGCCGCTAAAGTTTCGTCGGAACGAAGTTACGGAAAATCAATTAACAAACGGAGACGTAACAATACTAACTTTTAAAGTAACAGATTGAACTTTTGTTCAATAATAAAAAAAAAATCTTTCAAATGCGACTGTAGCTTTTTTTTCCCCCAAAAACTGTCTTCAGAATAAGAGTGTGTCTTATATTCCGAAAAATACGGTACATGCATGTCTGTACATTTTTAATTTTATATATGATCCAGATAATTGATCAATCGGATAATCGGTGTTCTACTGTAGTTTATTGTGAATGAAAGTAGTAACTTAATTTGTGCCCAACATGTTGCACTTTACTAACTGATCAGAATTCATCTTGTGTCCTAATTCTGTTTTAAGTTATTCAATATCCTACCTGAAATTAATAATTGCTTTACTTGATCAATCCTGATGGCGATAAATCTAAGCCTAACATCAAAATTGTACATTAAGAACATGCAGTCAGGGTGTTCAACTCCATCTTTTTTATAACAATTATAAGGTCAAATAGAAATATCAAACGGTTTTCATAACTATTGCATGTAAAATTAATTATGCTAATTGTATCTCATAAGTAATGAAAATCTCACTATGTACATAATCTAATTTGAAACATACTTCCAATACTATAAATTACAAAAGATAAATAGTAAAATACGTAAGTTATAGATTTACATGAGCCTTCCAATAGGTTCTACCCCTCTTGATGACATTAAGACCCAGTTTTTAAAGCACAAACATTGAAAAGTTTTACACCGTTAAAATTGAAAGGT
>NW_013753614.1:0-1113 GCF_000517525.1 Limulus polyphemus | reverse complement strand
ATATCATCAATTCATGGCAGCGGGTATGAGTCCTTTTCAGTTATACTAGTAAGAGCCATGAATTCCACACAGCAACGTTGGGTCCCATCTATCTTCTGGACTAACATGGCGGGAGCTGACCAGGGACTATCAGATTTCTCGACTATCCCTTCTTTAGTTAGGCCATCCATGACCTTCTCCATCTCTTGCCACTTTTCCGGTGCTATTATCCTTGGAGGGATCTTTATTGGATGGTGATTGCCTGTGTTTATTTTGTGCTCCACTAGATCTGTGCAGCCGAGGTCATGATCTCCTTTTGATCATGACGTCTGCATAATTCGCCAAAAGTTCCCTAACATGAAGAGCCTGTGATGATGACAAATGGACTATACTCTTCTTATAGATGTCGGTTAAATGTTCTGGGAGAGGGATGTCATTTCCTTTGGTCGTAGTTCTTGCCTTAACATTGACTGGATCTACCTACTGGCACACACCCAACAGTGTCCCTTCCTTCAGTGTCTGCTCACATTTTGAGAAATTGGCCACTGTTATGGGTACTACTTGATAACCTGCCACAAGTGACCTTCAAATCTTCACATCCACTGGCCCGAATGGGTCTTCCACAGCTTCCACAGCATCGGTCTTCCTTGGGGATGTTATTTTATTCTACCCAAAATTATCTTCTCTGACATAGGTGGTATTGTAGTTGACTTAAGTGCTGTGACATGCAAATCAACACATGCAGCAACACTTACTGGAATTTGGCCTTTAACTACACTAGTTAACTACACACTTTCTCGGTAGTAAGTAGTACAACCCTAATATGCATTGGTCTTAAATGTCAGCCAAGTATACTTCGTGTCTGTCTTTCATGCCTATGAGCTCAATAGCTATCCACACTGGTCCCCACAACCTTGCATAATGTCCTGCCACACCACAGAGCTTCTGTATGACTTCTGATACTCTTTTGTGATCCAGCACCTTGATACTCATAAGAGTTTGCTGAGATGCAGAATCTATGACAAAGTTGCACTTTTGGTCATCCAGCTTTCCTGTCACGTAGATACTATGTGTGCTTGCCATTTTACACTTAGCTGTTGGGTCTTTCACAAGGAGGGTTCGTGGGCATCCTTT
>NW_013753613.1:0-1113 GCF_000517525.1 Limulus polyphemus | reverse complement strand
TGGTAAAAGAGTAGCCCAAGAGTTGGCGGTGGGTGGTGATGACTAGTTGCCTTCCCTCTAGTCTTACACTGCTAAATTAGGGACGGCTAGCGCAGATAGCCCTCGTGTAGCTTTGCGCGAAATTCCAAAAACAAACAAACATATTTTCTCAGTTTTTGTGTGTCTCATTTATCGAAATGAACAATAAATAATATAAGCCTAAAAATTAAAAAGATAGATAAATTAGTTTCGGTTCTAAATGAAATATGTTATACCGTGTTGAGTATTATACCACAGTGTTTTGTTATATCTAATCATCCGAGTTATTGTTTTACTACAAAGCCATACAATGGGCTACTTACACTCTGTCCACCGCGGGGAAACGAGCCTCGGATTTTAACATTGCAAGTCCGCAAAGTTACCGCTGAGCCACCGGGTAACAGAAGCGACATAAAAATAACTTTAATTATATCTCAGTATAATATAATATTTCAACTCACAAAACACCGTTGTGTTGATAACACAAACAAATCACAAAAACTGTTATGTTTATAATAGAAACATTTTCTGATCACGTAACGTGATTTTGATAAATATATTATTAATTTTGATACATCAATATTTTTACTATAAATTCAATAATTAAAATAACCCTACTTAATTGTACAATATAACATACAAAAATATATTTAAAAAAATCAACTTTAATAAGACACACCTATGGATACAAATAATTGTTTGTTTGTTTTGAATTTCGCGCAAAGCTACACGAGGGCTATCTGCGCTAGCCGTCCCTAATTTAACAGTGTAAGACTAGAAGGAAGGTAGCTAATCATCACCAACCACCGCCAACGAATAGTTAGATTGACCGTCACATTATAACGCCCCCACGGCTGAAAGGGCGAACATGTTTGGTGTGACGTGGATTCGAACACGCGACCCACAGATTGCGAGTCGAGCACCCTAACCACCTGGCCATGCCGGGCCTGAATACGAATAAGAAAACATTGGAATATCAGACAACTCTATTTTTTTATTAATTTCTTCCACCGGTTTCGTGACTTTAAAGGTCACTCTTTGGGGTATAATTTTACTGAGAAACTATAATAAAAAACATACAAATACCGTTTTTCA
>NW_013753612.1:0-1294 GCF_000517525.1 Limulus polyphemus | reverse complement strand
GTGTGTTTTGTTTCCTGTGGTTAATTTCCTAGAGTGTGTTTTGCTTACTGTGGTTAATTTCCGAGAGTGTGTTTTGCTTCCTGTGGTTAATTTCCTAGAGTGTGTTTTGCTTCCTGTGGTTAATTTCCTCTAAAAAGACTAAACCAGGATAAAAGATATGGTATCATCAAATTCCGTTTTTCAGTAAATTACCAAGTTCATCAAATCTCAAAGAGAGTTCAGAATTTAACAAACAAAGGTGGTACATAAGTTTACTGAATGAACGCTGGTTCGTCGTTTGATAATCAATATATTTGGTTTTATTTGATTAATCTAATATCACCAGCCAATCAGGTGATAGTGAAAATACTGTCACGCACAATACATTAACTACAGAATCAACAAAGCAGAGCATACACAGAATGACCACGGAGATAAATATTAATAAGTTGAGAAAATGTGAATACATTAAACACGCCAGGTTGACCATTAAGGCAACATACCTTAAAATGTTTCATAGAAAAAAAAAACGCGATGCAGGGTTTGTCATTAAGGGAATTCTATAAAAAAATAAGAATATCAGAAAAGGCGAAAACGAATCTTTAAAGCTTGGTTCCAAATGTGTAATGGATAAAGTCTCTTTTATTTGCTATGAACGAACAAATGAGACTTGATTAATTAGATATTTCTAACCAAGCTTTAAAGATACGTCTTCGCCTTTTCTGATATGCATAAAATTGTAGGTGTTATTTGAACTCTAATCTGTCAACAAGTTTAGAAGATATGAACATATAAAAACACGCCAGGTTGATAACTAAAGAAACTGTTAAGAAGTTTAGAAGATTTAAATACATTTAAACACGCCAGGTCGATCATTAAGGAAACTGTTAACAAATTTAGAAATATAAACATATAAAACACGCCAGGTTGACCACTAAAGAAACTGTTAACAAGTTTAGAATCTATTAAAACACGCCAGGTTGATCACTAAGGTAACTGTTAACAAGTTTAGAATATATTAAATTACGCCAGGTTGACAACTAAAGAAACTATTAACAAGTTTAGAGTCTATTAGAATACGCCAGATTGATCACTAAGGAAACTGTTAACAAGTTTAGAATCTATTAAAACACGCTAGGTTGATTACTAAAGTAACTGTTAACAAGTTTAGAATATATTAAAACACGCCAGGTTGATCACTAAGGAAACTGTTAACAAGTTTAGAATCTATTAAAACACGCTAGGTTGATCACTAAGGTAACTGTTAACAAGTTTACGAATACTTATTAAAACCACGCTAGGTTGACTTACTAAA
>NW_013753611.1:0-1112 GCF_000517525.1 Limulus polyphemus | reverse complement strand
GAACTCTTTCTTTCAAACACTCCTGTTGGGATGCTCTGTTGCTTATGTTGGGCATAAGTGTAGAGTCATCTGAGGGGTTTGAATTATTATTTTCCTGTTTTACAGGCTTATTCATTAACCTATTCTGCCTTATTGTATTATCACTCACCTTATCTTTATGGCTTCTGCTAGGTTCAGCGTTTTTCTGTATAGTCTGATTCTTTGGCTTTCTTTTAGAACTTTCTTTAAGACACTTCTTATTCTTACTCCTCTGACTTTGTCGTGTGTCACTATGCTTTAGTAAGAAGTCAGTGCTTTCATTTTTTGATGGTTGATCTGTAGCCTCGCTAGTGCTAGCGTTAGGTGTCTGACTGTTAGTCAGTGGGAAGGTATCATGTATTGCAACTGTTGCACATAAGTTTGAAGGTTCAAGTCCTTCAAAACTTAAGACCTCTGTTTCTATGCGTAGCTTACTTTGGGTAAGAGATATTTCAGTGTTGTAAGTTCTTAAGAAATCTTGCCCTAGAATACCATCTGTATCTAAGTCTATCTGCTTACAGATGTAAAATGAGTGGTTTAACTCTAAGTGTCCTACTCTCATTTGCATATTATATCTACCTAACGTATTAACAGGATGTCCTGTTATAGAAGTTAAAATACTTCTAGAAATTTCTTTCCAAGCATTATCTAACAATGTCGGATTTCTGTCTACTAGTTCTGAACTTAGTAGCAACGATTGAGCACCTGTATCAACCAATAACTGACATGTTATACCTTCTATTTTTACTTTAACTATTGGTGATACTTCATTAATAGTATGAATACTCAACCATTTATCCCAAACTGCCGGAACTACCTCTACATTTGCTCTGTAATCCCGGCAAGGATTACGTTTTTTGGACCGGTAGCAAAGGTAGGTCTACCGTTATTATTGGAAGACCTTCCTTTGTAAGCTCCAGCTTTTGGGGCTTTTTCATTTTCCTCCTTTCGTGGGCATCGGCAATCTCGTGCCATGTGGCCTGTAATGCCACAATTATAGCACACTGCCTGCTCATTTCTTTTCTGTTTTTGAAAGCAGCTTCTTGCCTTGTGCCCAACTTTACCACAGTTAAAGCACTGGAAGCCATCGGGCT
>NW_013753610.1:0-2205 GCF_000517525.1 Limulus polyphemus | reverse complement strand
ACCAGAAGTTCATTCCCATTTTAAACAGCTTTACCAGAAGTTCATTCCTATTTTAAACAGCTTTACCAGAAGTTCATTCTTGTCATGGTATTAATTCTTACATAAGTTGTTACATTTTAAGACGTTATTATAATGACACTGAAGATAATATAATCTTAATATCAAATAGATTTATATCAGTCTGTTTGTTTGTTTTCAATTTCGCGCGAAGCTACACGAGGGCTATCTGCGTTAGCCGTTCCTAATTTAGCAGTGTGAGACTAGAGGGAAGGCAGGTAGTCATCACCAACCACCGCCAACTCTTGGGCTACTCTTTTAACAACGAACAATGGGATTAACCGTCACATTATAACGTCCTCACGGCTGAAAGGGCGAGCATGTTTGGTGGGACGGGGATTCGATTTATATCAGTTGTTTGAAAACGTGTTCACGTATAAACTATTTTTACAGAAAACTTTGAAATACTAAATTTACTAACGTGAAATGTTACTCTGGTGTCAGTATTTGTATTTACTGAACTTCTGAAGTAGCATTTAATGAGTTGGGTAAAAACAAAAAGGTGTAGTCATACAAAATTTAAGAAGTATTGAAAAATGCTTGGTTAAAAAAAATAGTCCTCCGGAAGAACGGTTAGACAAATAACGCTGTTTTCGTCAAGAAAGGTTCACTAATGTTTCGTGTGATCTTCACCTTTAACTAGAGATAACAATTAATTTGGAAATGAAATATTTCAAAACGAAAATTGTTGGTGCTGCTTTGACCTTTGACCTGAGTGTTCGAAAAATTAATCATTTGTTTCTTTGGAATTTAGCGCAAAGCTACACGAGGGCTATCTGCGCTGGCCGTCCCTAATTTAGCAGTGTAAGACTAGAGGGAAAGCAGATAGTCATTACCACCCACCGCCAACTTTTGGGGTACGAACCCGCGACACGCAGATTGCGAGTCGAGCTCCCTAACCACCTGGCCATTAATCATTTAATCATATCAACTTTTATGGCTTCTCAAATAGTGCTTGAATATTTCTCTGGGCCGGTCAACTATGTCCACTATTGTTGATACCTTGACGACTGACCTGAGTGTTCGAAAAATGAACAGTTTATGATATTTTAATGCAAAATAATCGTGCCATGTCTTATCAACTTGTGTTTCAATTACCTGAGTTGCAGTTTATCCCATAAATTTTGTAACTAAACTATTTAACATGGTGACTCAGCGGTAAGTCTGAGGGCTTATAACGCTAAAAATCAGGTTTCAATACTCGCGGCGAACAGCGAACAGATCGTCCATTGTGTAACTTTGTGATTAACAACAAACTATTTAAAATTTCTGTTCACGGGCATTAAACAGAAGGAGCAGCGTGGTGTTTAATGTTTAACGAACCTTTCCTTAGTCATTTTACGTTTAACATAAATAATTTATTCTGTTATTCTACGTAGTTTTCAGGTTGTCTAAATGTGTTTTTTTTTACACAAACCGACTCTTGTTGTTTGCTGGATGACTGGAAACTTCTTACAGCTTTGTTGTCGTTCTTGTTTGTCCAATTGTTATTCAGAATAGTTCTTCAACGTTTAATTAAGTGGTCCCTGTTTCTTTTCATCACTCGGCCTCTTCAGATGATCACCGTAAAGACTAGGACCTGAGCTTCTTGGGAAATACGTCATTCCTAAATACAGTTTTACAATATCTGATTGTAGCGCGGATAACGAATCAGATTTTCAAGGACCGGAAGTAGTCCGCAATCACCCGTTTAGGACCACTGATGTAAGTGTAATCAATTTTCAAACATCCTTAAATAATCCAGGCTCTATAATGACTGGTGTGACGTGTCAAAACCATGCTTTAGTGCTATTTGAAAAGGGCTATACCTAAACTAAGTATTGAACCAAACGTGTTATATAATTTTTACTGTTTCAACGCCGACCGGATACTGGAAAACCAATAGGCCCTCAAATTCTCATAAACACAAGTGAACTATTTCCAAATTCATCTTAATTTGTCCACTGCGGCTCGAAACCAGAGATCTCCCCCAGGTCACTGACCAGTAAGGTTTTCCGTCAATACCAGAAACTCTTCAGTTGTGCTGGACAATGAAAGACAAACTTGTATGAAACGTTATTTGTATATGCAGCCCCCAGTGGCACAGCTGTATGTCTGCGGACTTACAACGCAAGAAATCGGGTTTCGATACCCGTGGTGGGCAGATCA
>NW_013753609.1:0-1112 GCF_000517525.1 Limulus polyphemus | reverse complement strand
GGTCCTTTCCATTGCAAGGTGAGTTTGTTGTGGTCTGTGGGTAGCAGAACTAAGACCTTTTGTCCAACTTTAAAATGTTGATCCTTGGCCTTCTTGTCATAAAAATGCTTCTGACTACCTTGAGCTGCATACAAGCTCTGTCAAGCGAGTTGACAGGTTTCCTCTAATCAGTTTCTGAGGTCTATCACATACTGGTATATGTTCCTTACTTCTGACTCTTCTTCTCCAATCCATAGCTCTTTCAATATTTGCATCGGACCTTGTACTGTTCTTCCATACAGTAACCCAAAGGGTGAAAATCCTGTACTTGCATGTGGGACTTCTCGATAAGCGAATAATACTGCCTGTAAGTATCTGTCCCAGTCATCTGGTCTTTCTTGGCACATCTTCTTTAGCATACTCTTTAAAACTCCATTGACTCTCTCATAAAGTCCATTACATTCAGGATTGTACAGGATGGTAAAGAGTTGCAGAGTACTGATGAGTCTGCACACTTCCTGCATCAGTTCTGAAGTAAACTGGGTCCCTCTATCACTCAGGATTTCTCTCAGAAAACCTACTCTGCAAAACATCTCCAGGAGGGATTCTGCTTCTCTCACTGTCTCTATCTTTGGCAATGCCATTGCTTCTGGATAACGTGTCACATAGTTGACTACTGTTAGCACATACCAGTTGCTCTAGTCAGACACAGGCGCTAGTGGCCCGATCAAGTCCACAGCTACTCTGCTAAAGGCTCTTCTATGAGAGGCATCTTCCCCAATGGCACTTTGGCTACCTTCCCTCTAGGTATTGTCCTTTGGCAAATGTCCCATGACCTGCAGAATCTAATCACATCTCCAATTACTCCCAGCTAATGAACATTACTGGTGATTCTGCCTGCCATTTTCTTTGTTCCTAGGTGTCCTCCCACAATTGATTCATGAGCCAACTTCATCACTTGAGTCTAGTATTCTGTTGGTACTATGATCTGTTGAACTTCCCCAGTATAACTGCCTTGATAGATTCGGTATAGAACTCCCTTCTAGTCCTCTATTCTATAAGTATCTTTCCCCTTTGTTTTTGTGCTCAACTTTCTTCTGGGCATTGTCCCAAAGTTTCTGCAGTGAAGGGTC
>NW_013753608.1:0-1115 GCF_000517525.1 Limulus polyphemus | reverse complement strand
ATGGCAGAACCAGTGCTGAGGTGAAAGGAAATATCTTAAAAAAAAAGTTTTTCTTAGAGGGCGCTTATTTACAGTCTAACACGTATTTTAGGATTTTTTTCATTAAATTCCTCTTTAAACTTCATTAAAGAATACAATTTTGTACAAATAATTGAATGCTATGCTACTATTTATAAAAATAAAATCAGAAATACATTAAATGATAAGTTCTCTATCATTTTTTCAATTCACAAATGCACACTTGCATTGCCTACTAAGAAAGTTAGTACCGGTAGTCATCGGGTTAAAGAAGTTAGGCACCAAGAAGAGTAACAAGTTAAAAAAAAAAAGAACAGACATTTTGTGTGAAGTATTAATAAACAATCATATGGTACAATGGCACTACACTGAGCATAAAAGGGTTAATAATGATATGATGGTAAAACAGCCTACACCTGATAAGAATTAACCTTAAAAACAAAAACCCTCCCACCTTTAATTTCAACATAACAAAACATCGTACACTATTAAAAAGCACTGTGCTCATATTATCAATCTTTCCATCAACTGCCAAACTAACACCCATGATTTTAGTATCTACAGTTGAAATGTGTAAAATATGTGATTTAATGCATATTACTGTTGAAACCTTTCTGTTCCATTCATTGGAGAAACAAAATCTGGTCAGATCAAAGATGATGTCAATAAAAAACACCTGTTAGTAAAGTGAGGTAATCCTTCTTCCATTAAAACACAATTAAGGTGTCACTAGAAAATGAAGGAATACTGTCTTGAATTTGAAAGTAGGGATATCCAGACCACTGTGAAAGATGATATGATTTTATGATATCTGAGAAAAACTTAAGATTCTTTCAGGCAACTGAAGAGAAATTCTGTATCAAAACATTTCACTTCTTTAGCAAAGCTCCTTCAATTAATAAAAGGAAGCTTTGTTGAAGAAGTGATATGTCTTGGTATAGTTTTTCAGTTGACTGGAAGTCGATTTTTTTTTCTGAAGTTTTAAGAAATACTTTGATGATTCTCTTATCTTTATTCTCTGGCAACTCTGCTTGAATTGGATTTGTTTTAATCTACAATGCAGAAAAAAAAAAAATATATATATATATATATATATA
>NW_013753607.1:0-1111 GCF_000517525.1 Limulus polyphemus | reverse complement strand
CCCTTATGCTTGGGTCCCCTTTAGCACAACATGTACTGCAGGTCCTGCATCATTCTTCCACTTCTTGCCTCATACCTATCCAGTAAAATCTCTGTCGTAGGTGATTCAATGTCTTTTTAACTCCGAGATGTCCTCCTGTTAAATTATCATGGGATTGATGCAGCACAACCTCCCATAACTTTCTCGGTATAACTGTTTGCCAGATCGTCACTTTCCCATCTGCAGTTCCCATCTCCGGAGAAGAATACCATCTTGAAGCTTCAACTGGTCCCATTGTGTCCAATAGTTCTTTGTCACAGGGCTTATGCTAGACACCTTATCCCAAGCAGGGCGCAAAACACTTGCTTGTAGAAAATCAATTATTGGTTTCAAATCTTGGTCTTTCTCCTGCTCTGCTTTAATATCTATACCTGGTCCCACTTCACCATCATCGACTCCTTCAGTCACTTTGACTTCAGCTTGATGGCACCTGATTAGCTCAACCTCTTTTGCTGCAATGTCTGCAGTCATTTTTGCAGGGTCCATCAGCATTTCCATGATATTTTCCGTCTCTGTGTTCAATATCATAATTATACTGGTCTATTCTTCCAATCCAACGTGCCAGTTGTCCCTCTCGGTTCTTTAATGATCTTAACCAACGTAACACAGCATGATCTGTCCTGATGGTAAACCTAGCCCCATAGAGGTAAGGGTGGAAATATGTCAGACTCTTTACTATAACAAGGAGTTCCCTCCATGTTACACAGTAGTTCCTCTCTGGTCGACTCAGGACCCTACTGAAGTAGGCCACCACATATTCGTTTTCACCCACTTTCTGAGACAACACTCCTCCAATTCCGACATTACTAGCATCACAATTCAGTATGTATGGCAGTGAGGGATTTGGAAGCTTGAAAAGTGGAGCTGAGGCCAATTTTTCTTTCAATGGCTTGAAAGCATGCTGGCAAGAAACTGTCCATTCGAACTTCTGGCCTTTTTTTGCAAATCATGTTGTGGAGCAGCTATAGTTGCAAAAGTCCTTCACAAACTTCCGGTAATAGGTATAGAGTCCCAAGAAACTTCTTAAACTCTACCCATATTGTCTGGTGTTGGCCAATCACGCACTGCTTTC
>NW_013753606.1:0-1110 GCF_000517525.1 Limulus polyphemus | reverse complement strand
GTCCTTAACGGCAAATTATTCGGCAAACAAATCGCATTTAAGTAAAATAAAGCTATTTTAACTGAGATTGGCGTCTAGCCGGTCTTTGACGGCAAATTATTCGGCAAACAAATCGCACTTTAAGTAAAATATAACTATTTTAACTGAGATTGGCGTCTAGCCAATCTTTTCCGAAGCTTAGACTTGGGTCCTTTCTTTCTATTATCTTCAGAACACAAAGAAATCAAAGGCCTGTCGATCCCCTGAAATCAGAGGCCTGTCGCACCTATGGATAATCTTGTAAACTTCAATAAGATCACCTCTTACCCTTTTCTTTCTCAAGAGAAATTAAATTAAACGATTTAACCTATTAAGTCCATAATTATCTTAGGTAAGGAAACCAGAAATTCACACAATATTTCAGTTGAGACCTTACTATGAAGTAATTATCTCTTTGGACTTATGTAATTAGTAAGACTGTAAAAATATTCTAAAATTATATTAGCTTTTCAATCAGAAACACGGTACTGCTTTTTGGTTTAAATGACTTATCCGACACTATGCCTAAAGTATTTTCTACAGTTACGCTATTGAGTAGAGTTTCCTACCCAAACATTAAACGTGAAATCCAAATTATGACAACCCAAATACATTACCTTGCTTTTACTGGAATTTAATGCCATTTGCCAGTAAGTTGTCCAATTTATCAATTGACTCAAGCCAGTCTTGTGTTACTGCTAGAAATATCCAAGAGTTTAATACCATTATCTAACGTAAAATCGTGTCTCATCCATATGATTATTGTAAAGCACTGACCCAATCACCGTCCCCTAAAGTACACCACTAGTAGTAAAGGTCAAAATTCACAACCCCATATTATCCTTCTGCTAAATCCAAGTCCTGGGTCTCGTTCATCTACTTGCTGAGAAACCTAAGGTATAAATACAGAAAAAAGGAGCGAAGTGCAATTACTCTTTACTTCTTGTGAATTTGGGTTATTTCTTCTTTGAAACATAAAAACACCTAAAAGTCAATAGTTCTTGCAAGTTCATTCCTACAAAGTTCACTTCGAGGTCAATCTTACCAAGGTCACTTCGAGGTCAATCTTACCAAGGTCACTTCGAGGTCAAT
>NW_013753605.1:0-1487 GCF_000517525.1 Limulus polyphemus | reverse complement strand
TATTTTTAGTAAGAACTTGAACAATCGACAAAGTACATGATAGTTCTAGAAACGTTGCGTCACGGCGGTCATGTGACTGCTGACGCAACAATACGTAGTAGAATCCTTTTGATTAAATGGATGCCTTGTTTGTGTTTAATTTCAAAGTTTAATATATAATGTGACTACACACGTCTATTTAGCTGTACAGTATTTTTCTTCTCCTAGTTTGTGCAGCAAAATAATGAAAATGTTCAATTTAATTGTCTAAAATTGCTTGCAGGACCTTCTATGCCCCTGTAATTTACATGAAATGTGTTTGCTCTAATTGGTATTGGTTCAGTGGCGTAGCAAGGGCTCTCAGCACCCGGGGCAAAGACACTTTTTGCGCCCCCACCTCTGAAATACTTTGATTATTTATTTTGTGACTCATTACCCACTTAATGACAATAACATAAAGAATTAATTACCGCTTTACACAAGCCTAAAATAAAGTCACAATATAACAGCTCACGATATCACAACTGTAAACCTGGAACTAATGAAGTATGGCCTACTAGGTGTACTTACATAATTTGTAAACCATTTTGATATTTATGTCATCCAGTATTGTTCAAAGTCACATAGCAAGAGTAATCTTTCAAGCATGCAGAAAAAATTATGTTATATCCCTAGTTTTGAAACTTATGTTTTATATGAGAAGCCAGTCACTTGTGGTGTACATGGATTACAAAACAGATTAATAAAAGTGTTGCGTCAGCGAGTCACATGACTACTGTGGCGCCCTCTAGTTTCTAGAACTATCTTGTTCCTTCATGAATGCTCTAGTATTTACTAGATAGGGTAGTCTGGTATATATAAGAGGGGGAAAACGTGACGCGGGAAGGTAATGTAATGTGTGTGTAGATAGTGAGTAATTGAACTGCAGTCAGAAGTATTATTGACGTTCGTTGTTATAGCGTTTGTTTAGCGCGATTGTTGAAGTTGAGTGTATCGGTAAAGTTATATTCGGAAAGAATAAACCAGTTTTATTAAGTAAAGACTTGTGTCGTTAAAATTTCGTCGGAATGAAGTTACGAAAAAATCAATTAACAAACGGAGACGTAACAAATTGGTGTCAGAGAGTGGGACAGTAAAAAAAAATGGAAACGAGAAGCGGCAAATCAAACTACAGCATAGCAGACTTGATGGCAGCAATACAAGAGCACGAAAAGAAACAAGAAGAGAAGAGATTACAACAGTTGTTGAAGGAAAAAGAAAAGAAACAAGAAGAGAAGAGAGTACAACAGTTGTTGAAGGAAAAAGAAAAGAAACAAGAAGAGGGATTACAGCATTTGCAAGAAAACCTGCAACAGTGGCAGCTCGAACGAGAAATTAAACAAGAAGAGAGATTACAGCAGTTGTTAGAGGAAAAAGAAAAGAAACAAGAAGAACGAGAAATCAAACAAGAAGAGAGATTACAGCAGTTGTTGGAGGAAAAAGAAAAGAAACAAGAAGAGAAATTACAG
>NW_013753604.1:0-1112 GCF_000517525.1 Limulus polyphemus | reverse complement strand
GACGTATTTTGTTTGAATCATTTTGTATTATTATACTCCTAGTACGAAATCCAAAGAACCACCACATGTCATGACATTGTATGATATAATCAAGATATATAATTCTAATATCTTGAAGAAAACTTTAATCTGATCTATGTATCATTTCAGTTCTAATAATTAAAAGTAAACCCGACGTAATTTCAACAGAAATCTACATTTCCTCTTTTACACGAAGATTGAAATTTCACCCCTCCCTCGTTTTCACGAACGGCAAAAAATATTTATCAACTTGCTATATTTTTTATCGATGTTCACTAGTTTATCTTCATATAAATTAAAGCCCACTAATAAAACGCGACTATAGCCTAACATATGTTTAAACATAAGCTGGTGTTCAAGTGTTCATGGTTTATTTATCTCTAAGGTCTCGCTCCTGGGATTAATAGCTTCTTTCAAGACTCTAATGAGGTGAAATTAATTAAAATTGGACTCCGTGCACCTGTTCCCGCGCAAGGAAAGATAATTCGCGTCCTTCACGCGGCACCTTATTTATTTCTTTTCTCGAATAAGCACGCCGCGCGTTTTTACACGTGCAGTGTAAGTGCAATGAAAATTGGCCCCTAGGGCTACACAGACACGGTTGTCAGATATAAGTGATCAGTTAACAATTAGTTGTTTCAGAATTAAACACTTAGACTTGGACGAAATGTTGAAACTAATTTCAGGATTCTCCATGTCCTTGTACATAAATATTAGAGTCAATCCTTCCTCAATACTTCACTAACATCAACACATCATAAACCTTCTGAATATACATAATACAGTGATTCCACATCATACCAGTAACATGTAAACTGGTACAGGACATACTGTTCTACTACATACCTAGTAACATGTAAACTGTTACAGGACATACTGTTCTACTACATACTAGTAACATGTAAACTGTTACAGGACATACTGTTCTACTACATACCAGTAACATGTAAACTGTTACAGGGCATACTGTTCTACTACATACCAGTAACATGTAAACTGTTACAGGACATACTGTTCTACTACATACTAGTAACATGTAAACTGTTACAGGACATACTGTTCTACTACATACTAGTAACATGTAAACTGTT
>NW_013753603.1:0-1114 GCF_000517525.1 Limulus polyphemus | reverse complement strand
TGTATTTTAGAGTAAACAACGAGTAGTTACACGTAATTAGGAGTCACTTTATATAACTAGATATTGTTGCGTCAGCGAGTCACATGACCACTGTGGCGCCCTCTAGTTTCTAGAACTATCTTGTTCTTTCAGGAATGCTCTAGTAATCACTAGTAGGGTAGGCTGGTATATATAAGAGGGGAAAACGTGACGCGGTAAGGTAATATGTGTGTGGACAGTGAGTAATTGAACTGCAGTCAGAGAGAGACGTATTGTTGTAGTTAACGTTCGTTCGTGATACTGTTTGTTTTAGCGCGAATATTGAGATTAAGTGTATCGCAGAGTTATATTCGGAAAGAATAAACCAGTTTTATTAAGTAAAGACTTGTGTCGCTTAAATTTCGTCGGAACGAAGTTACGGAAAGTTAATTAACAAACGGAGACGTAACAAATTGGTGTTAGAGAGTGGATAGAGAAAAAAAAAGAGAAGAAAAATGGAAACGAGAGGCGGAAAATCAAACTACAGCTTAGCAGATTTGATGGCAGCAATACAAAACCAAGAAAAGAAACAAGAAGAACGAGAAGAGAAATTACAACAGTTGTTAGAGGAAAAAGAAAAGAAACAAGAAGAACGAGAAAAGAAACAAGAAGAGAAATTACAACAGTTGTTAGAGGAAAAAGAAAAGAAACAAGAAGAGAGACAACAGCAGTTGCAAGAAAACCTGCAACAGTGGCAGCTCGAACAACAAAATAAACAAGAAGAGAGATTACAGCAGTTGTTAGAGGAAAAAGAAAAGAAACAAGAAGAGAGATTACAGCAGTTGTTTGAGGAAAAAGGAAAGAAACAAGAAAAAAGATTACAGCAGTGGCAAGAAAACCTACAACAATGGAAGCTCGAACAGCAAAATAAACAAGAGAGATTACAGCAGTTGTTGGAGTAGAAAGAAAGTAAACAAGAAGAACGAGAAAAGAAACAAGAAGAGAATCTACAACAGTGGCAAGAAGTACAAATGGAAAACATTAGTAAATTTAAAAGCGAATTAGATACGTTAAAGGACGACTTTTTGTCTTTTACACAAGGAGGATACATTGACCATCGACTTAATCAGCCCCAGACAATGGCAAGCCCCTTAAA
>NW_013753602.1:0-1114 GCF_000517525.1 Limulus polyphemus | reverse complement strand
ATACTCATCTTTTGCTTTACTTGGTACAACTACTCCTTGAACACCTAGGTGTAACTCTAGTTACTGAATGTGTACCCCATACTCATCTTTAGCGTTATTTGGTACAACAACTCCAAGAACACCTAGGTGTAGCACTAGTAACCGAATTTATAACCACCATACTCATCTTTAGTTTTACTTGGTACAACATCTCCACGAACACCTAGGTGCAACTCTAGTTTCCGAATTTATAATCACCATACACATCTTTAGCCTTACTTGGTAAAACTACTCCATATAATACCTAGGTGTAACTCTAGTTACCGAATTTGTAACCACCATACGGATCTTTAGCGTTATTTGGTACAACAACTCACGAATACCTAGGTGTAACTCTAGTTACCTAATTTATAACCACCATACTCATCTTTAGCCTTACTTGGTACAATCACTCCATTAACACCTGGGTGTGACTCTAGTTACAGAATTTAAAACCACCATACTCATCTTTAGCCTTACTTGGTACAACTACTCCATGTACACTTAGGTTTAACTTTAGTTACCGAATTTATAACCATCATACTCATCTTTAGCCTAACTTGGTACAACTACTCCATAATCACCTAGGTGTAACTCTAGTTACCGAATTTATAACCATCATACTCATCTTTAGTTTTACTTGGTACTAGTACTCCATGAACACATAGGTGTAACTCTAGTTACAGAATTTACAACCACCATACTCATCTTTAGCCTTACTTGGTACAACTACTCCATAAACACCTAGGTGTGACTATAGTTACAGAATTTATAACCATCATACTCATCTTTAGCCTTACTTGGTACAACTACTCCATGAACATCTAGGTGTAACTCTAGTTACAGAATTTATAACCACCATACTCATCTTTAGCCTTACTTGGTACAACTACTCCATATAATACCTAGGTGTAACTCTAGTTACCGAATTTATAACCCCCATACTCATCTTTAGCGTTATTTGGTGAAACAACTCCACAAACATCTAGGTGTAACTCTAGTTACAGAATTTTTAACCACCATACTCATCTTTAGCCTTACTTGGCACAACTACTCCATGAACACATAGGTGTAACTCTAGTTTCAGAATTTATAA
>NW_013753601.1:0-1114 GCF_000517525.1 Limulus polyphemus | reverse complement strand
GTAGACCTAAAATCCTGCTAACAATTACACCACTGTTATAAACTCACTTGAAGTAGACCTAAATCCCTGTGATAATACCACCACTATAAACTAACTAGAAGTAGCTTTGAAATCTCTGTGATAATAACACCATTATTACAAAATATCTAGAAGTAAACCTGAAATCCCAGTGATAATGCCAGAAATAATATAAACTAACTCGAAGTAGAACAGAAATCTCAATGATAATACCACAAAATTATAAACTCAATAGAAGTAGATCTGAAATCCCAGTGATAATACCACCACTATTACAAGCTAACTCGAATTAGACCTTAAATCGTGGTGATAATACCGCCACTATTACAAACTGACTCGAAGTAAATCTCAAATCGTGGTGATAACACCACAACTATTATAAACTAACAAGAAGTAGATCTGAAATCCCAGTGATAATATCACTTTTAATTCATACTAACTCGAACTAGACATTAAATTGTGGTGATAATACCACAACTTTTATAAACTAGTTCGAAGTAGACCTGAAATCTTGGTGATAATACCACCACTACTATAAACTAACTAAAAGTAGACCTGAAATCATAGTGATAATAGCAGCACTATTACAAAACAACTCGAATTAGACCTGATATCCCAGTGATAATACCACAACTATTAGAAAAGAACTAGAAGTAGACCTGAACTCCCAGTGATAACACCAGCACTATTATAAACTAAGTAGAAGTAGACCTGAAATACCACTCATAATACCACCACTATTATAAATTAACTAGAAGTAGATCTGAAATGCCAGTGATAATACCACAACTATTACAAAATAACTAGAAGAAGACCCTAAATCCCAGTGAAAATACCATCACTATTATAAACCAAATCGAAGTAGATCTCAAATCGTAGTGATAATACCACCACTATTACAAACTAACTCGAAGTAGATCTGAAATTCCAGTGATAATACTACCACGATTATAAACTAATTAGAAGTAGACCTCAAATCCCAGTGATAATACCATCACTATTGTAAACTAACTACAAGTATTCCTCAAATCCCAGTGAAAATACCAAGACTATTATAAATTAACTCGAAGTAGATCTCAAATCGTGGTGATATACC
>NW_013753600.1:0-1655 GCF_000517525.1 Limulus polyphemus | reverse complement strand
ATTGATATAAACTACATTATTAAAAAACAACAACTCTGCATCACATTAATATTAGTTTGTTTAAAAGTAACTGGTTTTATTATTTATTTACCGAAATTCAGCCGCCATAACAGAGTAATTCTGGATGGAGGAGCTGTGTCAGCAAGCTAAACATTAGTTGTTCTGTTCTACTTTTATTAGTTTGTCAAGAGAACGTCGATCATATTGTATATGATTGTACTGTACTTAGATAATTAAATGTTCTGTCCTATTTTTATTAGCGTGGGAAGAGAACGTAGATCATCATGTATATGATTGTACTATACTTAGAACATTAATTGTTCTGTCCTACTTTTATTAGTATGTGGAGAGAACGTCGATCATCATATATATGATTCTACTATACTTAGAACATTAGTTGTTTTGTTCTACTGTTATTAGTGTGGGAAGAGAACGTCAAAGGCTACTCAAAGGATATCTGCGCTAACTCTCCTTAATTTTCAAACTATAGACTAGAGGGAAGACAACTAATGAATACCACGAACCTGAGTTGTGATAGACAGAATTCAACAATAGAAGTGTTGGTATTTAAACTGAAATCATTGACAATAAAATATGTTGGTATAATATGTGTTAGTTATTTATAAAACTGTAGTTCAAATACTATTATGAACCATTTATGTGTATAAATAATACCATGTAGATGTTTGGGAAGAGTTCACGCAACACTGCCATTGTTACTCGTGCTGTAAAACATGTGGCTCCATCTTGTGGAAACCACAATTACCGTATATGACACATTCAGAAGGAGCAACACTAACAACAAGTTCTGGACAGCATGTTCTTTGAGTAGTAACGATGGACCATTCGTTTGTGAAATAAAACTAAAGAGTAAAAGAACGATGTTGGACTGTACACCTGTTCAACATTAAATTATGTATATTAATCGTCATTCAAAAATACAAAACAAAAACAACGTTTTACACCAGTTATTTGGAATGTCTAACTATGAAAAACCCCACACTTCATGTATTTATTTAATACTAATTAAAGTGTACGAATACATAACATTTTACGTAGAACAGTTGGATTAAATGTGTAGCATAATGCATGGTTTAAACACATATACTTGTTTAACTTACATAGTCTAGAAAACGTCTGTTTTACATATTAGCATAAAACATTCAATCTCTAGATATATATGGAATGTTTCACACTAACTAAAGGTAATACTATTTGTCTTCGCGGTTTACAGATATATTCATACACAGGTTATATTTTGACCTAAATTATCTCCATTTTTGTGAATAGTAAATTTACGGACAATCAGAGCTAAAATTTAGGGTTGATTTCTCACGATGGGCAGTACACAAATATTTCATTGTATATCTTTGTGTTTAACTTTAAAGAAACAAAATAATCTAATCGATAATAAAGAAAGCGTTTGATTGTTTAAAATTAACATTTCAAGTATCGTTGTTTGTTTAAGTGTAGAGTCTAATTCATTGTTTACATACATATAATAGTTTTACTTACAATCTAATTAGTCTTGTAAAGAGATGTTTTTCGTATAGAGAAATTATTCAAACTGTATATTTATCGTGTGAATCACACTAACAATACAATATTTTCGAACTAAAATAACTTTTCTAACTTTGAACTTGTATTTATATCCA
>NW_013753599.1:0-1114 GCF_000517525.1 Limulus polyphemus | reverse complement strand
ATCCGAAAGACCAGGACAACGCCACTTCACCCTCAGTCCGATGGGATGGTAGAAAAGTACAACTGGCCAATTGGACAGGAATTGGCAAAGTTTTGTAATAGTCGCCAAGATTACTGGGATGTCTTTCTCTTTCCACTATTGATGGCCTATAGGATAGCAGAGCATGAAATCACTGGATACACTCCAGCAAAGTTGATGTTTGGTCGGGAACTTCGGTTGCCAGTGGATCTGTTAACAGGACGCTCACCTTATGAAGAGTTGCCTGAGAATGTGTCAGAGTTTGTGAAAGTGTTATCGGAAAGGATGGATGATATTCACCATCAAGTGAGTTCAAACTTGAAAACGTCTGCTGATTCGATGAAGTTAACTTATGATAAGAAATCTACTGAAGTCAGCTTTATACCCGGAGACAAGGTATGGTTGTATAATCCCAGGAAGACCAAATGGAATTCTCCTAAGTTGTCTTCTCCATGGGAAGGCCCATATGACATAGTGGATCGTCTCTCAGACGTGACTTTCCGGGTAAAATGTGGTCGGCGTGGTAAGCCAAAAGTGGTGCATGCCAACAGGCTTTGGCGTTACCACGATCCAGGACATTTCAGTTGGGATGAAGTGGACAACAGAACAAATGACGCTGCTGAAGAAGCCAACGTCGAAGAAGAAACTCTACTCAGTTTTGAGAAGGGAAACGGTGAAGCTCTTGATGAAGTTACTACCACTGATGTGACTGTTATCGACGATAGAACATTTCCTGATGAAGCAGATGAACCCCACGTGAAGCTGAAGCCAACGAGACGGAGACCAGTACGGAATAAGATACGTCCCGTAAAATTAAGAGACTTTGTTGAATTGTAATTTTGTGTTTGTAATTCTGTACATTTTACTTAAGTTATTGTTAATTGTTATTGGTTTATTGTAAGTGGCTATTATTCGGGACGAACAATACTAAGGAGGGGGCAGTGTTGCATCAGCGAGGTCACGTGACTAGTGTCACGCCACTCCTTCTCTCGAACCTTCGCGAATTATCGGGAGACTACTGGATATGTGTTAGTCTTGTATATATAAGACGTTGACGGTGTGACGGGACAATAGTGTATTGAGTAATTGAACTGCA
>NW_013753598.1:0-1110 GCF_000517525.1 Limulus polyphemus | reverse complement strand
CTAATAAGCCAGCATCGAGAACCAGTAGTGGTTGATGCTGAGGGACGCCCACCAACTCCCATTTGTAAAAGTCCCAACAGCTAATTATAAAATGGCAAGTACACATAGTGTCTACATGACAGGAAAGCTGGATCGCCAAAAGTGCAACTTTGTCATAGATTCTGCATTTCAGCAAACCCTTGTGAGTATCAAGGTGCTAGATCATAAGGGAGTACCAAAAGCCATACAGAAGCTCTTTGGTGTGACAGGACATTATGCAAGGTTGTGGGGACCAATGTAGGTAACTATTGAGCTCATGGGCATAAAGGACAGAAACAAAGTATACTTGGCTGACATTGAAGACCAATGCATATTAGGGTTGGACTAGTTACTACCGAGGAAGTGTGTAGTTAACTTCGATAAAATGACATTTGGGAACAACAAAGGCCAAATTTCGGTAAGTGTTGCTGCATCTGTTGGTTTGCATATCACAGCACTTAAGTCAATTATAATACCCCCTAGGTCAGAGAAGATAATTTGGGGTAGAATAAAAGAATATCCCCTAGGTAGCCCGATACTAGTGGAAGCAGTGGAAGACCCATCCAGACAAGCAGGCGTGAAGATTGGAAGGTCACTTGTGGCAGGTCACCAAATAGTACCCATAACAGTGGCTAATATCTCTAAATGTGAGCAGACACTCATGAAAGGGTGCGTGCTAGGAGGTAGAGCAAGAAATACAACCATAAAGAAAGAACATCCTCTCCCAGAACATTTAACTGTCCTCTATAAGAAGAGCATAGTCCATTTGTCATCATCACAGGTTTTTCAGATGAGGGAACTTTTGGCAAATTATGCAGACGTCTTTTCAAAAGGAGATCATGACCTCAGGCTGCACAGACCTTGTGGAGTACATAATAAATAAAGGCAATCACCGTCCAATAAAGATCCGTCCTAGGCAAATAGCTCCGGCAAAGCGACAACAGATGGAAAAGGTCATGGATGGCCTAATTATGGAAGGGATAGTCGAGAAATCTGAGAGCCCCTGGTCAGCTCTCGTCGTGGACTCCAGGGCTCTTAACACTATAACAGAAAAAATACTCATACCCACTGCCAAGGTTTGATGACACTTTT
>NW_013753597.1:0-1116 GCF_000517525.1 Limulus polyphemus | reverse complement strand
CAATCAACGTAGATATGCTATTTCCAGTGCCGTTGAAACCATTTGTTCAATACTATGGCTTATAAGGGCGGTTAGAATATAACAGATACAGTAGTGGTCTAACTGCTACATATACAAGTATAATAAAGGATAATAATTTTAGAAAGACAAGTAGGGATCGATATATATACGTAATCTAGCTACGTATAGTAATATAGACATTTGTAATGCTACAAAAAGTATTTAAACAAGAAAAATTGTTTGTTTCCTTTCTATTAGCTGTATTATTGTGCGTCAGCAATACAAAGCGTGGGGCACACATTTACAAAATTCGAATTTTAACTCAACATGATCTCAACAAACCTACCCATATATCTAATTCTATGCCCAAATTAGCGCATCGTCCGTTTCATATGTATATATATGTATACTAGCATCCTTTTTGGTCCAAGAAAGGAATCATTGGGACTCCAGATTGAAGAGTTCTGTGAAAGAATTAGAGAAATAAGGTCTGTCTTTTTTTTTTCTGTACGCTTGTCTGGAAAAACTCACTTATTACTAAGATGAAAATTAGTTGAAATATTAAAATTTCGATTCACTTTGCAAACACGTATGCATCAATTTAAGGAGTTTTATAAGTACAACAAGCTTTAGTTTTGCTCACTCAATACTGTAAAATAGTCATAGCTAATATTCAAACATTTTAAAGAAAGTTTTATCGGGCAATTTCGGCCGCCATTTTGTTTCATCACGATTTCTACTATTTAGTACTAAGGTATTTAATGATATATCATCAATTTCCTTTGATAAGAACTGTTTTTTATAAATTAGAATAAGCAAATGAATTGTAGTTATTACCAATTTTACTTACATCCTTTAAAAATCAGCTTTCCGGATAAGATATATTAAATACACATTATATATTTTATTTTAACATTGTTTATTGTATTTATTTTTATTATTGTGATATTTTGAATAAACTCTATTATTATTCGTAATAACTGGCTAACCAATAAGCTAGTCTTCTTGTAATAGCAGAAAAGGTTGAATTGATGAGAATATTACAGAAAACAAACAGTTTAAAAAGTATATTCAACAATGACGATATAATTATTTTTACCTTCAAAAATATGTTAC
>NW_013753596.1:0-1112 GCF_000517525.1 Limulus polyphemus | reverse complement strand
CAGTTCAATTACACACTCACTGACTGCAGTTCAATTAATCATTGTTCTGTCACGTTGTGACCGTCTTATATATACCAGATTACCCCAATCTAGTAGTCTCCCGATAATTCACGAAGGTTCGAGAAGGACGTGGCGTGATACTAGTCACGTGACTTCTCTGACGCAACACTGCCCCTCCTTAGTATTGTTCATACCGAACAATAGCCACTTACAATAAACCAATAACAATGACTTAATTAAATGTACAGAATTACAAACACAAAATTACAATTCAACAAAGTGTCTTAATTTTACAGGACGTATCTTCTTCCGTACTGGTCTCCGACTCGTTGGCTTCTGCTTCACGTGGAGTTCATCTGCTTCATCAGGAAATGTCCTATCATCAGTGGTAGTAACTTCATCAAGAGTTTAACCGTTTCTCTTCTCAAAACTGAGTAGTTTCTTCTTCAGTATTGGCTTTTTCAGGTGGCATGTCTTCAGCAGCGTCATTTGTTCTGTTGTTCACTTCGTCCCAACTGAAATGTCCTGGACCGTGATAACGCCAAAGCCTGTTGGCGTGCACCATTTTTGGCTTACCTCGTTGACCACATTTTATCCGAAAAGTCACGTCTGAGAGACGATCCACTATATCATATGAGCCTTCCCATGGAGAAGACAACTTAGAAGACTTCCCTTCGGTCTTCCTGGGATTATACAACCATACTTTGTCTCCTGGTACAAAGCTGACTTCAGTAGATCTCTTATCATAAGTTAACTTCATCGAATCAGCAGGCGTTTTCAAGTTTGAACGCACTTGATTGTGAATATCATCCATTCTTTCCGATAACACTTTCACAAGCTCTGACACATTCTCAGGCAGCTCTTCATAAGGTGGGCGTCCTGTTAACAGATCCACTGGCAACCAAAGTTCCCGACAAACATCAGCTTTGGTGGAGTGTATCCAGTGGTTTTATGCTCTGCTGTCCTATAGGCCATCAAAAGTGGAGGGAGTAAGACATTCCAGTCATCTTAGCGGCTATTACAAAACTTTGCCAATTTCTGTCCCAGTGTCCAGTTGTACTTTTCTACCATCCCGTCAGACTGTGGGTGAAGTGGCGTTGTCCTGGTCTTTC
>NW_013753595.1:0-1112 GCF_000517525.1 Limulus polyphemus | reverse complement strand
TGGATAACGTATATCAAGGCGATGTATTTGAGCAAGTTATAAAAACGTTATAAAATCATGATTGGTCTATTTTAGATAACATAATGCAAAATTATTAATTTATTTCTTCAGATGTGATTGTTAAATATTGGAATAAATCCAGGATTCTAAGCCTACTTTGAAATTATTCTCTCCGAGATAAACTGCAAGTTAACGTTAAATAGAGAACAAGAAAGTCGATCTTTTATGCATTACAGAGATGTGCGATATAATATATTTTGGAAGATATATATATATATAATTCTAATAATTCTTACCCAATGCTACGCCTCCTGGTGGCTCATCGGTAAATCTAAGAGCTTATAACGATAAAAATCTGGCTGCGATACCTACGGTGAACACACTGAGTAGCGTTGCGCTTAAAGACTACTTTGTTCTTAGCGCAAAGCTACATAATGGGCTATCTGCGCCCTGTCCACCACGGAGAATCAAAACCCAGATTTTACCGTTGTAAGCTCGTAAACATGCTGCTGACTCACGGGAGGGGGTTGAACTTAATGCTATTTTGTTTAATACAAAATATATTTATATGCATATATTAGAAGTCAAGTCCATCAATTAACGTATTAACTTCATGATTCTCTGTAATTTCTTTTATGTTTTTAATTGTACTTTTGATCTCCCAAAATAAAACAAGTAATTTTATATTCATACAATATGAAGTCAACGTTATTCAATATTCTGATTTCTTGAAGTAGCATCAATTGCACTGAAGATTCTGAATATTATCATGCCATGGATATTGACGTGTAATTCATCTTACACCCAGATCCTCACCTCTCATTCATTCATTCTTTTGTTATTAAATCCCTATTGACCTCATTAGATACTAATTGCATATCATACTATGTGGAAGTTAATAATAATTGACTCATTTAACTGATTAAGTACTTGTATCTTTAAATTCAAAGCAAAAAAGTCTATAAAGAAAGAGGAAACGTACCCCATTTTAAGGTATTTTTATTTCTCTTCTCAGTGAATAGTCCAAAAACATTGGCCAGGCATGGCCAGGTGGTTAAGGCACTTAACTCGCAATCTGAGGATCGCGGGTTCGAATCCCTGTCACACCAAAC
>NW_013753594.1:0-1113 GCF_000517525.1 Limulus polyphemus | reverse complement strand
AACTAAATTCGAAAGCCTTAATGGCTAGTTTTGATGTCATGTCACTCTTCACCGAAGTCCCCGCCAATGAAGCTTGCAATATTGCACTCAACCTCTACATTAATGCCCCCAACAAGTTAATACACATCCCCAGCACATATTTTTGATTCTCTCTTCTAATTTAGAACGACTAAAACCAACTTCATTTTCAACAACGAACATTTCCTTAAAATAGATGGTTTAAGTATGGGCAATCCTGTTTCGCCCGTTATTGCCAATATATTTATGACCCAGATCGAAACACAAGCCATACATTCTGCGCTTCATCCCCCACTATACTGGTACAGATATGTCGATGACACTTTTGCTGGTTTCAACTCTACAGAACACACACTAACTTTATTTAAACACATAAATTCCATTCATCCCAACATCAAATTTACCATAGAACACGAAAACAATAAACAGTTATCCTTTCTTAACCTCAACATTATTAGATCGGACACACAGTTTAAAACCAACATTCACCGCAAGAACACACATACTGGCCTCTACATCCCCTGGAATTCCACTCATGACACCACACAAAAATCAATACACTTAAAAAAAACCCATAAACACAGCCACAAGACTCTGTTCAACGACTACATAAATGAAGAAATTAACCACTTAAAACATTCCTTTATTCACACCAGCTATAGTTGTAAAACTCTTCAACATTCTCCACAATAAAACTCAACTCACGAATATAATTGAAACTAACAAACCCAACAACAGTACATTACACTGCAGTTTACCTTTTGTTCCTGAAACCAGCTCAAGAATTAACAACACTTGGACAAAACTAGCCATTAAACACAATATTCCTGTCAAACTCAAATTCTCACAAAAACCCAGCCCTAAATTAAAATCGTTACTAAACAAAAATTATTTAGAATCACACAATACCAACGTGATTTACAAAATAACATGCAATAACTGCCCAGAATTCTACATCGGAGAAACAGGAAGAAAATGGGAAACCAGATTGACAGAACACAATAAAAAAACCGTCCCATGTTTTTCACCATTGCAACTCAAAAAAACCGTAGTATATCTATTAAAAACACAGCCCTTTTAAACAAAGAACTCAAC
>NW_013753593.1:0-1113 GCF_000517525.1 Limulus polyphemus | reverse complement strand
GATATCATTTGATATTTAGTCCTTTAGAAAATATTGAATTTTTATTACAAATACTAAAAGACTGTAGATTAAGTTTTATCATAAGAGGTTACGGTTTAAATATTTCATAAATAAAATGTTGTTTGTGAGTCTTTAAATAAAACAAGTTGCGTATTTATAGCAATACTTTCAAAGATAAAATTTCATGAACTGTTTTTTTCTTTACATTTCCACAGTTTAAAAAGTAGTTTTAGTGTACTCATTTTCTAGTTAAGAGCTGGTTTTCTTAGCTTAATATTATTTGTGAAATGATATGTAAATTATTCATATTCATAAACAAATTGGATCAACTTTACATATTTTTCTTATACGAGTTTTAACCCTTTTTGTATGTGTGTGTTCGTGCTAAAACATTTTTACCGAAAGTGAAAACGAATAACTGATTCTTTCAGTAGCTAGACAATTGTTTGTAGGCCTAATTCGGTATTTGTATCATTTTAATACGATTTTAAAAAAATTAGAAAAGTATTCTTATATTAATGTTACTAGACCTAATATTATATTTCATAAACTAGTTTAAAATACATCTTCAGTTTATTTACAGAAACCATGAATAGGCGCCGAAAAATATCTGAATTGGGGGGGCGAAAATTTGGGGCATCTTATTTGCTACGTTAACCTTGACCATTGAATTCAAAAGTGAAACAACGGCTTTCCATCATAGTTTTATACACGAGTTTCTATTCAAAAGGACCCTTCGCCCAGTGCTACACCCCCCCCCCCCCAATTCCGCCGCCTATGAAGCCATGGTATTCTATAACATAACAATAAGATTTGTATAATTCTATAACATAACAGTAAGATTTGTATAATTCTATAACATAACAGTAAGACTTGACTAATTCTATAACATAACAATAAAACTTGAGTAATTCTATAACATAACAGTAAAACTTGAGTAATTCTATAACATAACAATAAGACTTGAGTAATTCTATAACATAATAGTAAAACTTGAGTAATTATATAACATAACAGTAAAACTTGAGTAATTCTATAACATAACAGTAAAAATTTAGTAATTCTATAACATAATAGTAAGACTTGAGTAATTCTATAACATAATAGTAAAAC
>NW_013753592.1:0-1109 GCF_000517525.1 Limulus polyphemus | reverse complement strand
AATTTTCACGCAAAGGCACGCAAGAGCTATCTGCGCATAGCTATCTCTAATTTTGAACATATAGACTAAAGGGTGGGCAGCTAGCTATTCAAGGGTTAAAAGGGAAAAACTACTTATTTTATACATATTTATACAGCTCATATCCTCACAGACCTTGCAATTAAAATTCTCCGCCCAAAGGTTTTGCAGTTTCTGGATTCGGCAAATCCCAAAATTATCCGGGTTTTGAATAATTTCGGTGTCCCCCCTGTGGAACAACGGTAAGTGTATGGATTTACAACGCTAAAATCAGGGGTTCGATTCCCGTCGGTGGACACAGCAAATAGCCCGATGTGGCCTTGCTATAAAACACACACACACACACATAGAATCTCGTCACAGACACTCGGTGTCCCCCTGTGGGACAACGGTAAGTGTATGGATTTACAACGCTAAAATCAGGGGTTCGATTCCCGTCGGTGGACACAGCAAATAGACCGATGTGGCCTTGCTATTAAAAAAAAAACAACACACACACACACATAGAATCTCGTCACAGACACTCTAAAGAATATTTTGGCTATAATTTCAACAACATTTGCTTAATCTGGGCACACTATGGCCCAGAATAATAGAATATAACAGAAAAATTACTGAAATGATAAATAAGATAATAAACACTTATGTGTGATTTTTTTAAAGGGAAAATGTGTTGAAAAATAAACAACAAAAAAAACCCTTCCGCTTAATCTTTGAATTACACATACAGTTGCTTAGAAAGTCCAGAATTCTTGCACATACCAAAATTATCCTCAGTCACTGTGCAAACAAATAACGTGCAATATCTCTATTACCACATCACGTATTATTATGTCGCTTTGACTCAACATAAGGGGGCACTGCTTGTTCTGTACAGATTTATTTAGCCAGTAACCTCAAAGATCTCGTGTTAAAAATTCTCCGCAAAATATTCTGAAGTTTATTGTCACGAAACGTCCAAACCTGTCCAACAATTAACGAATTTCGAAACTAACCCTCTAAAGATTTTTTGGCTATAATTTCAACAATATTTGTCTAATCTGGGCACGCTATGGCCCAAAGTAATAAAATATAACAGAATAACTACTGAA
>NW_013753591.1:0-1141 GCF_000517525.1 Limulus polyphemus | reverse complement strand
TTTTGCATATATACTGAGGGTTTACCAACTTGGTATCACTTATCTTATCCACATGCATGTGCGCGTGCGAATCTTTTTTATGAGGGAAGGTAGCGACAAAAGTTTATTTATAAATGTGGTCATTTAAGTAACTTTAATTAACGGATGACATATTCAAATCTGTAGTTCTGTTCGTTAAAAGTGCTACTTTACGATCTCAGTAAACGCGTAACACAATCTGAATCACACTTAAATATTTGCCAGGCCTAAATTGGACAATTCTTTTGTAAAAACCCAAGTTTAAAAACAAAACCTACTGTGAATAAACATATACATGCCGTCTACTCACTTGAGACGAAATAGCATCTGTCGATTTTATACAGTACTGAACTATCGGAGAACACAATCTTTCATGGTAATTGGAACAGGAAAACTCAATTTTTAGTACATCTGTCAACACATTTCTAAATTTCTAGAAATACACGTTACCTTGGAGGGCACAGTGACACGTGCACTGCAATAAAGATTCCACGCGAGTTATTAGGTTACTATTAAACGAGTGTCATTGCTCTGTGTAACTGATATACAAGCATAAAAGTATGGTTTTGGTCTTGTGTCATTTCTGGGACGTGGTGCGTCGACCCTTCGGCGCGGGCGTTAGCTGTCTGGTACCACTGCTAGTTACTCGTTGATCATTTATGTCAGGCCTGCAGCTTCATTTCCATCTACAACAACAATAATGCAAACAATCTTCCTGTCTTCATCACAGCTTTTCCTCTCGCTTCACCACGACAAATCATCTAAATATAACCAAGCTACAGTGAAGCCACAACTTTTACTACAACAACCACTGAAATTACCAACAAACCAAGAAAGGGACGAGGAGAAATAACTTTAATTTCTGACCACCCCTGAGTTATTAACCCTAAATATCTATCACGATTGGATCGGACCCTCCAGCGTGAACCTTTACTTTCAATAGCGAGAAACAGAAAAAAACAACAAAAAAAACACAATCCGTCCTTACTTATCGACAGTATTATAAAAGTGTAAATGTAAAAAGTAAATTTAGTTATTGACCTTCGGCTAAATGTTGATCCAAAAGTAACGAGTATTTTATTTCGAAACTTAGCTCTATTCATATTAATAAAAAATCATACAA
>NW_013753590.1:0-1114 GCF_000517525.1 Limulus polyphemus | reverse complement strand
ATGAACATTGCTCAACATCATGAAAATTAAACCTTATTTTTAATAAGCAATCCTGAAAATATTTGGGGTGCTTAATTTTTTCCAGGTGTATATTATATCTACAAGATGTCTAGCTAAGAGCTGGCATGGTTAATCTCTGCAGTTAGCTATGGGGTGGAGAGAATAGGGTTGCTTTTGAGTTTTAAGTAAACCAGAGGTGTGTAGAGTGGTGCTGTGATGCACTGTTAGTTGCTTGAGACTGTTTCTCTCCTAAGTAATGTATAGAATTTTGTTAATTTCTTGAAGAATTGATTAATATTTCTTCTTTGTCAGCTGTTGTGTTAGACTAGATTGTGGTGTAGTAGCCATATTTAGCTAGAGTTTGGAATTTGATGGTGTATTTCTCTTTGTCCATTATTACAGTTCCTAATCTTTTTCTGCTGATAGAATAGGTATGATATTGCCTTTAAAGACATTGGACAGTTAAAAACACAATAAATTTGTATTTATATGTAAGTGCCATAAAAATACAAGTTAAAAATTACAGCCAATTCATTTTTTGATAATTTGCCCCAGCCCTGGCCCTGCAAGCTCCCAAAGGTAGTGTGACAACTAGCCGTTGCAATTGCTTGGTTGAAAAATTGGATCAGGGGCCAGTGACATCACTTAAGGTAAACAAGGCCAGTCATGGTTGGCTTCCTCTCTGTGTGCCATTTTGTGCATGAAAAACTGTTGGTTTGTTTATGTAAAAACAATTAACTTTTTTATGGACAAATTTCATTTGACAGGTGTGAATACAGTTATTCATGAGTTTTTCTTAAATCTAGCCAACTGTGACCAAATATAGCATGAAGCCACATGAGCTTGATTGTTTCGTGACTTTTTTTAATCATATTAATTTTTATGCAATATAATATACACATTCAAGCACAAAAAATGGCCTATTGTCTGTGGTCTTTAAGTTCCTGAGAGCAGAATTTTTTCTGCTGGGGTGGTATTGTAGTGGCTCTTATATTTCATGTGTCTTTGGAAAGCTAACTTGATTTTGATTTTGAATTATATTTTTTTCTTCGGGTAGGCTGTAAGTTATTTCTTCTGAGGTGTAGCTGTATTTAGGATATGTATTTATGTGTTA
>NW_013753589.1:0-1114 GCF_000517525.1 Limulus polyphemus | reverse complement strand
AAATAATCCAATGAGCATTGTTTGTATTATGAATTTAATTTTTATTTCCATCCCCTTGCAGGTTTGCAAATTACCGAGCCAATTTAGTTTTTAAACAAGTTGGTTTTTAAATCAAAACTACCTGGAATGTTTAGAAAGAGATTCACATTCTAGAAAAGCAAGTTCATTTGACATCACATCCATGGGAGAAGCAGCTTTGCGCAGTCATATGTCAAGTAAACACGAAGAAAAAATGAAGACATTGAAGGCTATATCAGGCAACAATACTACTATCAGCGCCTTCAAACAACCTGAATAGAAACTACCCATTAAAAAGAAACCACAACCGTGACTGCCACCAGTTCAACTTCCAGCATCCAATCATTTATTTCTTCTAAGATTAGGAGTTTTATGGACTTTGAGAACAATTGACTGTCATGGTTCATTTTATTCAAATGTAAGGATTACAGAACTTTTCAAGAGTATGTTCCCTGACAATGAAATTGCTCAAAAGTTTTCACGTGGGTAAGATAATACATCATATTTAGCCATACATGAATTAGCTCCGTATTTCATTTTCGTACTGAAGCAGAAAATCCAGAAGTCTGATGGATATATCCTTTTGTTTTGATGAGAACTTGAACAAGTTCACCAAGATGAAACAATGTGAAATCCATGTTCGTTTTGGGGATGAAAAAACTGTCCACACAAGATATATCAAGTCGGAGTTTTTAGGACTTGCTACTGCCACTGATCTATTTGACAAGCTGTTCTTTACTGTCACAGGTCTCGGTTCGAAGAATTTATTGCAGACATCCATGGACGGCCCAATGTTAATTGAAAATCACATGAAATGTTATCAACTGAAGCAAATAAACTCAGTCCAAAAAGACACCTCTTGCGAATTGGATAATGTGGTTTACACACAATTCACAATGCTTTTAGAAATTAGTGTAAATCAGCTAACTGGAAATTTGAAGAAAATCTGGCAAACTTCTGTTTTTTTTTTCTTTTCTTTTTTTTTTTTTCTAGAATCTTCAGCGAGAGCTTATGACTTCAAAAATGAGCCTGGATGCTCGGGGCTTCCACCAAGTTTTGTAAACACTGATAGCTGGAGAACATCAGTGTTGCGGAG
>NW_013753588.1:0-1113 GCF_000517525.1 Limulus polyphemus | reverse complement strand
GGGTATCGAAACCCAGTTTCTAGCGTTGTTAGTCCGGAGACATACCGCTGTGTCACTGGGGGCTATTGCTTGTGAGTCCTTGAATTTGTTGTGTTGTAACAGCTAAAAACATAAAATTGCTCAATACTGTGCAATATGTGGATCCCCACAAGTAGGAAACAATATTAAAATGTTGTTAATTTAAGGGTTAATAACATTAAAATATAGGGAATCCAACAAATATTTTTCAAGAATATATTCTGATGAATTGGTTGAGATTTTTATTTTGGCAAGGAGAAAGTAGAACATCCTTGGATAAAAAATAAAAACCTTGCTATAATAGCGTGTACGATCACCGTGTGTTTTAATCATAACCTAAATCCAACACGGCGTAAATTTCATTAGTTTCTAGTATCCATTGTTTTTTATTTTTCCTTATTCCACAAGCAATAATGTCTCCACATCCCTCATAGTTAAATATGAAAGAGTACTTTAGCACAATGGTCCCACACATCCCACAAATTCGTATTTGGGCTGAGATCTGAGGATTGTTGTGACCAGAAAAGATGATGGAATTCCTCGCGTCTTCAACCAAGTGAAGAGCAATATTGAAAAGGTGGATGATGACATTGTCGTCTTAGAACCACCCATCATCTTAAGGATTGAAATGGAGCATAAGAGGGTATAAGTGTAATCATTTAGAGACCAAGGGATTCAGCCCGTGCCATGAAAATATTCTCCACATCACTACTCTATCCCAAGCAACTTGTAATAGTGGAAAAACTGCACAAGGGTTTCAAAGCTTCATAATACTGTTGCCAAATTTCGGCTTTCCAATTCGTATAGAGACTCACCTTACCATATGACACATTTCTATTGGTCAAAAGTTTGATCCTGACGGTCTTTGCACCATTGTAGGCGCTCCTTCCTATTGGCAGCTGAGACTAATGATTTTCAAACAGGACAACGATTAACAAAAATTAATTTCTACATCTCCATGCGCATTATTCTTCTAAAATGGATGGCCTAGCTCATGGTTGATATCATCTGTTGAACGCTTATTGGTCTTCACGAACTTTGAAAACTGACCATTTATCCAGTCTCGGAGCAGTTTTTTCTGTCCACATATTTACC
>NW_013753587.1:0-1114 GCF_000517525.1 Limulus polyphemus | reverse complement strand
ACATCCCCAAGGAAGGCCGATGCTTGTGGAAGTACTTAAGTCAACTACAATACCCCCTATGTCAGAGAAGATAACTTGGGGTAGAATAAAAGAACATCCCCAAGGAAGGCCGATGCTTGTGGAAGCAGTGGAAGACCCATCTTGGCCAGCGGACGTGAAGATTGGAAGGTAATTTGTGACAGGTCATCAAGTACCCATAACAGTGGATAATTACTCTGAATGTGAGCAGACACTTAAGGAAGGGACATTGTTGGGTGTGTGCCAGGAGGTAGAGCTATTCAATGTTAAGGCATGAAATACAACCATAAAGTAAGGACACCCACTCCCAGAACATTTAACTGACTTTTATAAAAAGAGCATATTCCATTTGCCACCACCACAGGCCCTTCAGGTTAGAGAACTCTTGGCGAATTATGCAGAAGTCTTTTCAAAAGGAGATCATGAAATTGGCTGCACAGACCTTGTGGAGCACAGAATAAATACAGGCAATCACCGCCCAATAATGATCCCTCCAAGGAGAATAGCTCCACCAAAGCGACAAGAGATGGGGAAGTTCATGGATGGCCTAATTAAAGAAGGGATAGTCGAGAAATCAGATAGTCCCTGGTCAGCTCCCGTTGTGTTAGTTCAGAAGAAGGATGGGACCCAATGTTGCTGTGTGGACTTCAGGGCTCTTAACAGTATAACTGAAATGCACTCATACCCACTGCCTAGAATTGACGATACTCTTGATACCCTAAGTGGAGCTAGGTGGTTTTCAACTCTGGACTTAAAGTCGGGTTTCCATCAAGTGAAAGTGTCTGAAACAGATAAACCTAAGACTGTATTTAGTTATGACCAAGGTATCTGGCAATACTGTGTGATGCCATTCGGGCTTAGCAATATTCCAGCAATATTTGAGAGGCTGATGGAAAGAGTGCTGGAAGGCCTACGATAGAGGATAGCCCCAGTGTACCTGGATGATGTCATTGTGTTTGCAGCAACATTTGACGAGGAAGTATCCCAGCTAGAGGAAGTATTCAAGCGTTTGAAAGCAGCAAACCTCAAACTCCATCCTAAGAAATGTCATTTGTTCCAGAAAGAGGTGCTTTTCTTGGGTCACATTGTAAATGAG
>NW_013753586.1:0-1938 GCF_000517525.1 Limulus polyphemus | reverse complement strand
AACTGATGTTTGATACCTGATTGTCGTCGTAAAGAAAATTTTTTTAACACTGAATGTACAAACGACGTGTTGTTATTAGAGATATTTACGAAAAACGTAAAACTACTTACCAAAAGAGGCCAACCTACTAAATTAAAACAAAATCGAATATATTAATAACAGAACTGGTGAATGATTTTAAAAGAATATATATTTAAAACAAAGAAGAAAATATATGTATGTTTTGAAATATATCAAACATAGTACACAATATTTATTTAAAAAAAGCCTTAAAAGAACATCAAGAGTGTATTGTTTCATTTGTAAATATTTACCACGTTTTGCACAGCGTAGCGGATGGAGCTCATGAAAACATTTGGATAAACATAATCACGAATTTCCTGCTATTAGGCCAGAAACTGTTATGACTTTTAGCATATGTGTTTGTTATTGATATTCCTTTCAATTTATAAGATGATTTCAATATACCATGGCCAGGGCGCTCGACTCGCAATCTGAGGGTCGCGGGTTCGAATCCTCGTCACACCAAACATGCTCGCCCTTTCAATCGTGGGGGCGTTATAAGATGACGGTCAATCCCACCATTAGTAAGAGTAGCCCAACAGTTGGCGGTAGGTGGTGATGACTCGCTGCCTTCTATCTAGTCTTACACTACTAAATTAGGGACGGCTAGCGCAGATAGCCCTCGTGTAGCTTTGCGCGAAATTCAGAACAAACAAACAAATTTGTGGTTAACTTTGGGGTAAACGAGAAGTGTTTTTTCAAAACAATATAATTGAAATTTTTTATGTATTATCAACAAATGATTAAGCCGTTAAATCCACACGATGAGGCTACATATAAATTTGTTTGGGTTTTATTAATATAAATATACATATATATATATATATTACGTTATTAATAACTAAAATTACAACAGAAGGCTTTTCAGCTGAAAAATGTGAATTAAAGATTTAATTAGTTGCAAACGAAATATCCTGATACTTCAGGCTGACCAACTCTAATTTGTTTGTTTTAGAGCAAAACCACATTGGACAATCTGCTGTGGCCACCGAGGGAAATGGAACCCCGGATTTTAGGGTTGTAAGTCCGTAAACGTACCGCTTCTCCACTGGGGAATAGCTGTAATTGTAGCACTCGTGAGTTATGATTTCTTCAGTTTTCTAGTATGCGAAATGTTACCCCACAAAACTAAATAACCTCAATGTTACCCCACAAAACTAAATAACCTCAATGTTACCCCAGAAAACTAAATAGCCTCAATGTTACCCCAGAAAACTAAATAGCCTCAATGTTACCCCACAAAACTAAATAACCTCAATGTTACCCCACAAAACTAAATGGCCTCAATGTTACCCCAGAAAACTAAATAGCCTCAATATTACCCCACAAAACTAAATGGCCTCAATGTTACCCCACAAAACTAACTAGCCTCAATGTTACTCCACAAAACTAAATAGCCTCAATGTTACCCCACAAAACTAAATAGCCTCAATATTATCTAGTACATTTTAGTTAAAATCAAGCACGTTTTGACTGAAGATTACACAAGCTTGAAGCTTTATACCAAATCAAATACATATATTAATATATTCTAAAATTATTACTTCGGAGAGCGTTACTAGTAATGTCTGTATCCTGAAAAATTCATATCCAACTCCTTTGGTTTGAGGCATTTTCGTTAAATTCTTCTCTGGGGTACTATTTCCTAAAGTTCTCTTTCCAAAGCTTTTTTTTTATATAATTTTTAGATAATGAAAGTAAAGATTTCTTTGCAAAAAAAAAAAATTAATATCACGACAACATATACTAATGGCTTCATAAATCTACAAAATTGTCATGGTAACTAGTATTAGAATAAGATATCTCGACGTAGATGATTTTATAACACCGTATATATATATATATATATGTGTGTGTGTGTGTGTGTGTGTCGTA
>NW_013753585.1:0-1626 GCF_000517525.1 Limulus polyphemus | reverse complement strand
GGATAAATAGTGAAATAGCTGATAAGTTTCCACAGCTCTGGGAGAAGGGAAACTTGTATTTTATCGCTTTTCCCACATCTTATTTGGTTAAAATCTGGTTTTAGTCGGGTGACTTATTCGCTATCAAAAATACATAACCGCCTTGATGTTGTGAAGAGAGGTGATCTTCGCTTATCATTGACCACACTGCAACCGGACATTCAAAAACTGTCAATTGTTCATCAGGCCCAAGGATCACACTGAATAAAATATCAATGATTAACAGAATATTTTTTTTACTTGTATGAGTAAACAGTATGTTACAAACAAAATATTTAAAAACAATACAACATTGTAAAAATAATATTATAAATCAACAGTGTGGAAATAAAGTAACGTTTTTCCTAAGTAACAGCGTCTACGAAGGGTGGGGGCCACAGAGATAAATCAAACTCAAAAGGGAGCCACGAGCAAGAAAAGGTTGAAAAACACTGGTCCAGACAACATCAAATAAAATAATAAAATCCCACGAGGTAAATTCGTCTTGAAGTCATATTAAAAACACCAGTCCACCAGCACTTATCATTTTCTTTAAATCAAGAGCATTGAATTATTTGTTTTATCTTTACTAACCATCACAGAATTCAAGCTTCTGGCATACAAAACAGTGCATCTGGTCTTGGAATGTCCATTGAGGGTAAATTCTTCTAGTAATTATCAAAGTGAAATTTATATAACAACTCTTACGGGTTACATGGTTAAAAAAGGCTTAATTTCATTGAAATGTAACGCTTTTCCCCCGTTTGAGGACCGAGCTAACTGAATATAAAAAGTTATATAAGTAGTTTCAACAGAAGACATCTTGTTTGTTGGCTATTCCACACGTCTCGAACGTTTATTGAGGCAGCAGACATGTTTACCCTGCGAGATAGGGGGCGCTACTTTTGATACACCCTGTATTTTAATAGCCAATAAAACGCTAGCCATATTCACTGCTTGGAGCCTTTTGGAGCGATTGTTTGACCGGAATAAATCGTTAAGCCGGATTAGCAACTGCACTGAGTTGTCAGCTAAGTGCATACTTCCACTTATAAACTTTGTTCTTATCACGTGCACGTTTGAGGTTTGTCCGATAAAAACCCGCTTAACGGTGACGAAACTGCTAAGTTAACACATTACACGTTGTACTATATTAGGAGCTAAAAATGTGTTAAGAGTGGAGCTTTATTGGATGCAAACTAATAAATCAAAGTTTATCTAAAACCCTGTTTAGAAATAATGCTGCAGCATATTAGCTGTTGGAATAATTAGTGCCAGTGTTGGTTTTAAATGTAAACCTCCATAATAAGAGCTGTTGTATTGAAATAATTTTAAAAGTGACGAATAAATTGAAAAGGGACA
Organism: Limulus polyphemus; assembly: GCF_000517525.1. Lineage (NCBI taxonomy): Eukaryota > Metazoa > Arthropoda > Merostomata > Xiphosura > Limulidae > Limulus > Limulus polyphemus. Next base: position 246 of record NW_013753585.1, on the reverse strand, counting down.
GTAGAGGAAAACACGTGAACACATGTATACTTTGAAACATAAACATATTAATAACAAAAATGTTAATAAATTAGCTGGGATTCTTCTTCTTCTGTGTGAAATACCCCACTTATATACACAAGCCTAAACGTTAGTAAGGTATCCCATAACTCCAAACGGATCAGCACTTGTCTACGACCTTCAGATATCTAGTCAACAAAAATGTCATAAGTGCATGCACGTGTTTATTACCTCGAGACATCTGGT
>NW_013753584.1:0-4406 GCF_000517525.1 Limulus polyphemus | reverse complement strand
GTGGGTACTATGTAAAGTATCATTGTTTGACACTGACCATCACTTTAAGTGGGTACTATGTAAAGTATCATTGTTTGACACTGAACATCACTTTAAGTGGGTACTATGTAAAGGATCATTGTTTGACACTGACTTTTTTTTTTCGGAAATAGAATTTTATCAGCTGTAATAATTAAAGTGTAATCACACTCTGGTGAAAGATATACACATGTATAAGCTGAGGCGTCAGTAATATCAAAGGAAATTCTATCACTGAAAATATGATTTTTCCGGCAACAATGTTAACAAGAAATGATTAAACTGTTGGCATATGGCAAGCCGTCAGGTAAAATATTCTAAGGCATACTCTGAGAACAATATGTTAGTAATTCATAAAATACCTAAAATCTAAAACAATATAGTACATATTTTAGTCATAAATTTCCACTATTCCAGTTAACACTTAAAACGAAGAAAGAAGATATTAACAGACGTATTTACTTGCACAGATCGCCTAAACTAATAATTTAGCACATACATACCAAAAATCTGTTTCTATTTACAGAACTCAAACTCTCCAGACATTATTTTTTATCACCTTAAACCTTTCCACGTTTTAATAAACAGAATTATACGTTTCATAGATCTACACAGAAGTAAGCTGTAGTTCTGGAATACTTCACTAATAACCGATTTTACTTGTTAACTCTTTTAATTTCTTTTTAAAAAATGCTTAGTGTTAGTCTTGAATTTATTGATCTATAGTTCACGTGATATGGTTGTTGAACAGGGAAAATATGAAGGAATGATCATTACTCAGCAAAGATCAAGTGATGGAAAAAAAAAGTCCAGCAATGTTCAGTGTACACAGCGTGGGAGGAAAATAGGGTAGTTTTATAGCTAACGAAGATTTCGTTTGCACTGTTTGTTAAGCTGGTAGATTTGGATGGGTCAAATGAACATCACGCGCTTATTTTTTTTGTTATCAGTAAGTTTAAAATATTCCTGTCACTTTCTGTTTCTTTATATTCTTTACAAGTGCAGCTTTTAAATGGTGATCTTTTTATTATTGCTATACTTTATCATCTGTAGATGTACCATTCTTCACAGCAGTAGCGTCGTTAGGCGCTGGCATAAGGGGCCCGTGCCCCAATTTTATTTGACAATGCCCCGAATCCCTAGTTGGTGTCTCGTAAAATCAGAATAGAAAACCATGATTAATATCATACTGAAACGCATACCCAACATCACAGTAAAAAGTGTCCACAAATGTTTTACGGGGCTTTACACATTTGTGACCCTGACCTGTTTGTAATAGAAACATGCAGTTTTTGTTAAAATACAGTAAACCTCGTGCATTATCTAGTCAATAATACACCTTTGTCCATATATATATAGCAAAGACGGCTGGTAAAGGTATTAAAAACTTTAAAATAAAGTACAAGAACAACGTTTTGACCTTCTTAGGTGATCTTCAGACTGTCACTATATTAGTTAACCTGAAGATGACCTAAGAAAGCCGAAACGTTGTTCTTGTACTTTATTTTAATTAAAGTTGTTAATACCCATACCAGCCGTCTCTGCTATACATTTTTACATTAAACACCTTTGTCCACTTATTCTTTGCTGGACGTTTGGGGGGGGGGGCATTGTTTTGCGTCAACTACGATCAATACTACAACCGTATTCTTGTAAACAATGTCTGGACACGGTTCACATTACGGCTGTAAATAACAGTACACAGTCATGTTACTATACAATACCTTAAGCACTTTTGCTAGGATTTGCATTTGACTCGAGCTGTTGTGTTCTATTATTCTGTAAAATTCCAAAACTTTTACTTGTGCAAATTAGAGTCATTTCACGAATGACTTTTCTTTAGTTACGCAAGCTCATAATAACAATGTCCTACGCACGTGAGATTATATACTTTGAAATGACCCAACTTTACACGGTATTTCAAACCAGCAAATATTCAACAATATATTATCACAAAATTCAGACACAACTGTACAAGTACAATTACACGTGGGACGTGCTTTCATCATAAACAACGCATAGTTCTTTTAATTTCCGTTATTATGCAAGGTTGTTTTTTTCAGTTCTATTGATAATGATGCTTTAAAGCTTATCACTGATGGGATGTATCAAAAAATATATACAATTATGTGGATATATATTTTCAAAGATGTGAGTATAACTTAAAATCCTATTCACGTAGCAGAAAAGAAAACAATGATTCAGTTTCAACTGAAATAACAATAAAAAACATTAGTGTTCGATTAAATTACATGCACATGGAAAACTAATTAAGGCCTTGTTTTCAGACCACAATTTTATAAAGTCACAAGGACAAACTCAACGGTATATACTGTACAAATATACAGTACAGAATTCTGACGACAGTGGTAACGTGTTATCTGTTAATCTGCCCACCCTCACAACGATGATACGTATCATATATACAACCCACACAGTGTAAAATGCTTGTGAACTCCATGTTAAAAACTCTTAAACATCATGGGGACTTCAGGAAAAACAGTCACTATGCAGGGTGTCTACAAATGTGCGAGGTTTTAAACAGCTACATAGCGCTCACCCAAACTAAAATATTTGCATTTCTTGCTATGAGGATACGTTTTATCAGACCCTAAATAAAGTATTGTTGCGTCATCGAGGTCACGTGACTGGTGTGGCGCCACCTATTTTCTAGAACTATCCTGTACCTTGGCGAATGCTCTAGTACTTACTAGATATAGGGTAGTCTGGTATATAAAAGAGGGTGACAACGTGACGGAAGGATATAATGTGTGTGTGTAGGTAATGAGTAATTGAACTGCGGTCAGAGAGAGACGTATTGTTGAAGTTAACGTTCGTTCGTTATAGTGTTTGTTTTAGCGCGAATATTGAAATTAAGTGTATCGTAAAGTTATATTCGGAAAGAATAAACCAGTTTTATTAAGTAAAGACTTGTGTCGTTAAAGTTTCGTCGGAACGAAGTTACGGAAAAATCAATTAACAAACGGAGACGTAACAGTATTGTTCTACGAGTTTTACAGTTGTTGTGTGTATTCTCTAAATAGATTCTTCAATTCAGTTGAAAAAATCTGGATGAGCGGGAAAATAGTATTGGGGAGATAAAGACAGTTTTTGACAGACTAATCTGTTTCTATCGTATTGTTCTCAGGAGTATTTAGTTCGCCGTTTGCACAGGAAATTTACAATATACTTGAATACTGAATGACTCTTGAGTTGCACATTTAATGTTTCTTTATTTCTGTTTTGAAAATAGGTATCAGATACTCGTACTTTTATCACTGATAGTCACTTCAATATACACATTCAAATTTACGATAGTCGCATACTTTACAGCGAGAATGGACTTGGAAAAGTGGAATTAGAGATGCATTTAATATACATATTCAGTGGCTGGAAAAAATAGATAGAAACACCTGCTTAAAGTTATACCCATTCTTCCTAAGCTGTTAAATGGACCATATCGTAAACTGATTGGTTAATTTGTTATTCTAGTAACCTATTAGACAGGTGATCAGCATTATATATTTCACGACAGTTGTGAAGCGCCATTGAAAAAGGTGCGACTTAACTGACTTTCAATAACCGACTGTAGGAGACCGATTAATAGGTGCTTAGTGACTCAAACTGGCTTTGTAAGAGGAACAATATCAAAGGTTATTAAAGCATGAAGATTATTATGAAGGTCATCGTGAGTGACCACCGAGTTGTTTCCTCGAGGAATGGAAACAGTTCCTCAGCATATCTTTCAGGAAGCTGCAGAAGCTTTACTATAAAAGAGTGAAACAGTTCTAACAGCCAAGGTGGAACAAAACGTTGTTTAGTTGCCTACACTGAGTGTTTCAAATTTTCTGTCCAATCTCTGTCACGCACGTATTTTATCAGGAACAAAAAGTATTATTTAAACATTAAACGCTATGTATTGTTATACACTATTTAACATTTCTCTTAGTATTCGTGCCCCCCCCCCAGTGGCACAGCGGTATGTCTGCGGACTTACAACGCTAGAAACTGGGTTTCGATACCCGTGGTGGGCAGAGCACTGATAACCCTTTGTGTAGCTTTGTGCTTAATTACAACAAACAATTCTTAGCATTAGTTGTTTTTTTTTCCGAAGCGGGGCTGGTGTGGCCCAGGGATTAGCCAACCCGTCTATGAATCTGTTTATTCATAGTTTGCGACCTGTTGCCGTAAAATGCAAACCACGTTTGGAGCCGTAGGTGCGCTATAAGAGTGACGGTGAAATTCCACCATTCGAAAAGACGAGGTTCACATAAGAGTTGGCGTCGGGTGCTGTTGATTATCTGCCTTTTTTCTAGTCTATCAGTTTAAGAGTAGGGAAGGAATAATACACAGTTTTACAGTATAGATTTATAAGAATTTGAGGCACA
>NW_013753583.1:0-1264 GCF_000517525.1 Limulus polyphemus | reverse complement strand
AAAAAACCAACTTCCAAGTTTTGAAGCAAGAGTAGATTGAATGGATATTATTCGTTTCAAATTTAAGTTAACATTGTCCTTCCTAGTAAGTGTTCTTCTTCAATTTAATCAAAAGTTAACTTAGTAATTTAAGTCTTCTTCGTATTACTTCTTAGTTCAAGTTTAGTTGTTTAACTTTATTGAGAGTAAATCGCACGTAACTGATCACTTTAGTAATATACCATGAAATTAATGGGTTAATTTAACGTGTCACATTTGAGTAAAGGTAATCAGCGTACGAGAGTATCACAACAGGTGGTGAGGGTAAAATAGTATACAGCCTTCTGGTCGCTATTACTAAATTGTTTTTGTAATTTTTGCTATATAATTATACATATATACAGAAAGAGCATGTAAATGAGTTAGATGTGTTATCGTAAAATTAGTTTTGGTAACGATAATGTGAAATATGAATGTTGTTTGAGAGATAAGCTTTAATACATTATTAAATTTAGTTTCATTATTCTTTGAATCAATGTATATTACATAACTAGTATCGTTAATATGATGTGTTTACAGGTTGATAGAGCCTTTCGTATTCCCATATGTAAGATATAGAAGGAACTGAGAAAAATCAAAATCAATATGATATTGGACATATTAGTTCTGTTTTCCTTTCTAAAAATAGTTATGTTTCATACATTTATTCAGGGGTGTTATAAGTCACCGGTAAAATTACAACTGTATACAATTTGACTCATCTACATAAAACCTGATAAACAACTTGTGATACGAAGTTACTACAATTGTAATCTTTATTTTGTTGTTAACTCCATTTGCGATACGTAATAAGTGATTTGACAACCATGTATTAAACTCAGAGTAAACATAATACTACTAATATTCCACAACTATCCGTTCATCGTGTTCGTGAAACGAAAACAGAGAAAAAATTAAAACGTCTGTTTCTGTAGTTTTGGATTAACTGAAAAGGTTCATATAATTTCATCAGTGTCACTGTCCACTTTGTTTTTTGTAGTACTTACGTCTGTCGGTATTTAGGTAACAGATTAAAATAGAAATGCTTAACCTAATAGTGCTTAACCTCTACATCGCCGAGAATCGAGATCGAACCATTAGATCTTCAGTCTAATAATTAAATATTTTTGAATATGTTCAGGATAAACTTCAAATGACAGATTCTTAAAATGTTCGTTATTATTAGAAACTAACTTTGAATCACCTACAGTTAATTAGTCTAAATATGATTCTACAAAACAAATCT
>NW_013753582.1:0-1116 GCF_000517525.1 Limulus polyphemus | reverse complement strand
AATGAGGCAAGATGTGGAAGAATGGTGCAGGACCTGCAGTACATGTTGTGATAAAAGGGGACCCAAGCATAAGGAACATGCTCCAATGAAGTTATATCAAGTTGTTGCACCAATGGAAAGAGTAGCCATTGACATTGCCGGTCCTCTGCCCCAAACTCGTGATGGAAACAGGTACATTTGTGTGGTGATGGATTATTTCACCCAGTGGCCTGAGGCATATGCAATACCAAATCAGGAAACTACAACTATAGCTTTTGCTATCAGTGATTTCTTCTTCAGATTTCGTATGCCATACGAACAGCATTCGGATCAAGGCCATAACATTAAATCATCAGCTGTATTCCATGAATGCTGCAAGTTGTTTGGCATATGAAAGACCAGGACAACGCCACTTTACCACCAGTCTGATGGGATGGTAGAAAAGTACACTTGAACAAGAATTGGCAATGTTTTGTAATAGCCACTAAGATGGCTGGGATGTCTTACTCTCTCCACTGTTGATGGCCTATAGAACAGCAGAGCATGAAGCCACTGGATACACTCCAGCAAAGTTGATATTTGGTCGCCAGTGGATCTGATAACAGGATGCCCACCTTACGAAGAGTTGCCTGAAAATGTGTCAGAGTTCGTGAAAGTGTTATCTGAATGGATGGATGATATTTCCCATCAATGCGTTCAAACTTGAAAACGTCTGCTGATTCGATGAAGTTAACTTATGATAACAGATCTACTGAAGTCGGCTTTCTGCCAGGAGACAAGGTGTGGTTGTATAATCCCAGGAAAACCAAAGGGAAGTCTCCTAAGTTGTCTTCTGAAGATGAATGAGGATGAACATTTGTTTGACATTAGTGTTGGTATTTGTGTTTGTTTGTTTGTTTGGAATTAAGCACAAAGCTACACAATGGGCTATCTGTGCTCTGCCCACCACGGGTATCGAAACCCGGTTTCTAGCGTTCTAAGTCCGCAGACATACCGCTGTGCCACTGCGGGGATGGTATTTGTGTTAACAAACATAATAATATGATTTAAGTAATTGTTTTTTTTTTTCTTCTTCCAGATTTGAAAAAACATCCCTACGTGGTAGAAAAAATTAATATTATTTTCAAAATCAACAAA
>NW_013753581.1:0-2565 GCF_000517525.1 Limulus polyphemus | reverse complement strand
AATAAAGAACAGTGGACTAAACATAGCTGAACACATGTGTTCTTTACAGATAATCCTAGTTCAAGTTGTTCTGTATTAATGAGTGATAGTTAGTTCAAGGGGCAAGGTGAGAATGGTATCATAGTCAACATCTACAGTGGGGGTGATCAGTAATAGTTTGGAACTTCATCTTAGCAAATGGTGTCAGTGATGTACACGAAACTGATGGCACCCTGACTGCTGACAAATTCAATGATATTTTAATCCCACTTCCTCACGATCACCACTAATGTGATATTTTGATAGTAAAGAAACTATTGAGACACTAGAAATCAAGGCTTGACGTGCAGATAGTCCTAATATAAAAATTCTTGAGGCTGCATGGACCTATTTAAAAACTGGAAAGGCCACAAGGCGATGAAGCCATCTGGAACAATGTTCTAAAGTCGTATGTTGATAAGGTAAATGAAAAACAAGGCTTAAATTTCTCTATAAAAGAAGTAACTGTCATATAACACATTAATGTATTCTACACCTAACTGGTTTTTCTGTGATGTGTTGTGCCACCTGGTCTTCTTTATCCAATGGTTGACTTCTGTTAGTGAGACTTTTACATGTTTTCATGATTAATTCCAATACTTCCCATGTGTCTGCAGACGCATACAACTACATTAATGTTAACCATTTGTTCATAACATAATAAGAACGTTGAGAACACAAGCAGGAGAGTTCTTGATTACGCATATCCAGAAACTAGCAACACGGTAAGATAATTCAGATATTTACTGCTTTTTAATAGTTTATAAGGTTTTAGAATTTCATTACAATCGAATCATTCCTCTCATTTAGTTTTACCGCAAAGCCACATTGGGCTATCTACTGTGTCCATTGTTGAGAATCGAGCCCAGAATTTTTGCGTTGTAAGTCCATAAAATTACCGCTGACTCACCGAGAGACGTATTTCTCTCAAATAAAATTTATTTATCTCCTTTTCATCTGACAAGTAGCTATGACTTATCAAGATTAAACACATTATCTAACATCTCTAGAGTTGAATTTTATTGAATACAAAATAATAGAATCTTTAAAACGTTCTGTAATTATGAATTAGTGCTACCAATGTGAAACCCGTGGTGGACAGAGCACAGATAGTCCATTATTTAGCAGGAACTTTACTAAATAATAATTGATATTTTATTTTAAATTGTAAATATTCATAATGTTTTGTACTCGGATTTTCAGATTCATCAATACTATTTTCATATATATATTAAACCAATAAATAGTGATCTCATTCTATTTGTAATATCATTATAAAGTTATGTTTCTAAGTATATAACTTACATGACGATAATACATTTTTTAAATGTAATTTTGTAGTACCACACTAGGACTTTGATAACATAAACACTCTTAGGTTTATTAAATATTTCTTAGGGCAAAGCTACCTAATGGGCTATTTGCATCCTGGCAACCACGGGAAACTGTTAGTACGAAAAGTTACCGATGACCCTTCGAAGCGAACGAGGAACTTAAATACGTGAAAAACCTCTCATTCTCTGCAACCTATTTTCAAGCTATGTTAGTTTTGTATTAATAATCTGTGGATATTAAACTTGCTTCACTAGAACGATGTTTTATAATACAACGTTTTTAGTGTCAAGACCCAAATGGACCAAACTGGGGTGGAGGGGGGCGTGGTTGGCGTCCAGCTGTCGCCCCAAAACATGTACTACGCTTTTTCGACTGTGGGTGTGTTATAAGAGTTACCGTCAAATTCCACTATTCGGTCACAGTAGCCCAACAGTTGGCGGTGTCTAGTTCCTTTCTTCTAGTCTATCACATCAAAATTAGGGACAGTTAGTGCAGATAGCCCTCGTGTAGTTTGCGCGAAATACAACAAAACAATCAGGACCATGGTAAACATTATAAAAGGTAACTTAACGAAACTGTGATATTGATAAAGTGATTCAAATAGTTAATTATTAAGTTAAGGCTGTCAGAAGTTTTCCCTTTTGTTATTGTTACTTAAATAAAATTTCTGACTTATCTTCTCAGATGTCTGAATATACTCTCCTCATGCAAAGCGAGACGGACAACGAGAACGTCCTGTACGACCGAGAACACGACAAGAAAATCAAATATGTTTCCACTGGACCACCGAAAACCTTTGGATCACCGTTTCAAAGAGTTAAGTTTCCTGGTATTGGAATCATTCTAGCTGCCGCTTGTCCAATCTTTTACGGTACACAGTCTGTTCTATTCAAAATGATACCACAGTTGTCTAAACAAACCATTTTAATCTATCGCGGGATATATATGGCTGCTATTACCTGTCCTTTGGTCGTTTACAATGGACAGTCGTTTCTTCCGGACACTTTAAATGATTTCCTGGTCTTAGTCTTAAGAGGAATTGTCGGCACGGTAGCAGCTGTAGTAATGTACAACTCATTGAACTTGCTACCACTAGGCGACGCCACTTGCCTGTTTATGACAGAAACTATACTGACAACAATATTTGCATTCATAATACTTCGGGAAAAAGTTAATTTCATGGATTTGTTAGCCATCGTATTAGCTATGACC
>NW_013753580.1:0-1115 GCF_000517525.1 Limulus polyphemus | reverse complement strand
GGGAAGTAAATGGTAGTGATGGCATTGTTTTCCTGATCTTTTCTTTCTGTTTTGGTCTTCTTCGGGGAGTTTTTGATGAAGGAGGAGGTGTAACCATTCTGTTTAAAACCCTCTATGATTTTTTGGTGTTCTCTTTCGATGGATGTCTCATCTCAGATATTTTCTGCTCTCTTCTTTAGGCATTGGATTATACAACGTTTTATTGAGGTTGGATGATAGGACTTGAAGTTTAGGTATCTGTTTGTGTGGGTCAATTTTCTGTATACAATTGTGGTGATTTTTCTCTTGTCTGCTATGTTCCAGTTGTGGTATGAGGGGGTGGGAGCACTAGGAAATATACATCCCAGTCGCAGTGAATTGGTTAAACTATGTGATGATATCAGTCGAGCAGGAATGCTACAAGTTCTTTTGAGATAATTAGTTGATATTTCCTTTCATTTTTGCTTCACATTTGCAACTTTTCAACCGGTGCAAAAATATTTCTAGTGTATTAAAATCTGGCAACTGTGTAACTTTTATATCATCAGCTTCTTCCTTCTCCTCTTGTTTTTTTTTTAATCCTTATTAAAGATTACACTGTTATCCATATATGAAGTATTAGGTTTTTTATACTGCAACACATCAGTTGTTTTAAGCTGAAATGCTTTGAGATGCCATTCTATCATCTGGATATTTGTCTTGAATGTTTATTCCCCTAAGTGAACCTTAAACTTCCATCTCCAGAAATATGCTCTACTGTTCCTTGACATGCATTATTCAAAATACTTCAGTTATGTGTAAAATACCATTTAGTTACTTTGTCATTACATCAAGTAATAACTTGTGCACAGTTTTCACTGCTTAATTCTGGTTGTGTTTTTTCTCTACTTTAACCACTTTGAAACCTGTAAAGTCTTTGAATGATACTGCCCTTTACTGGCCATTCAATGTACCTAACTCTAAGGAAATGAGTGTTTGTGACTTGATACAGGTGTGAAAAATGAATGTATGTATCAATATTTAAAGCTATTTGGTGGTGATTAGTAACTGATTACAGTTAAATAATAATATTTATTATGAAGATATTGCACAGCAAAAATAAGACAGTATATATTGATATTTATTTGTGGTTATAA
>NW_013753579.1:0-1419 GCF_000517525.1 Limulus polyphemus | reverse complement strand
GTAGTGAAGCGTTTCAAACAATGTAATACAAAACAAGCTAAAAACTTCTACTGCCATCTTTTGGTATAATAATAAAGCTAATTATCTTCCAGGTTACTGATCTTTATATATTTATCAAACATCTAGGTTTGTATTCATTATCTAACCGAGATGTATCTAAGCAGAAATTAAAAGATTATATATCTTCTTAATAATAGTATGTTCTATAAAACTACGTTATTTCAGAACTTACATATGATGAATCTCAACTCAACAAAATTTAACAAATAATTCAGTTGCAGCCACACATATAAAACCACTGGAGCTACACAAATCTTATTATTCAGATTAAATTAACTACTCGATTTAACGAAAACTGGCGCTAGTATATAAGTCGGACTTATTTGGATGATATAATGCGAATTGACATTGAAATCTAAAAAATCATTAATAAACTTTTCAATCCAATTTCTCTAACCTGGTTTGACTCTAGTGGTAATTCTTGGTACATAAACAGCCCAATCAGTAGAATTCCACCATTAACACTTCCCATTACCAAAAACAAAACAGGAACACTTTCTATAATTTCATCTTGTAAAAAAAACCTGAAAAAATACCAAGAGTTTACTCGTTAATGAAAAAGTAAATTGGTTTATGCATTAATTTAATACGACATTGATGATGTTGAACAGCATTAGCCCGCCTCCTAGTGGTAAAGCCTTAAGTATGTGGAATTATAACGCTAGAAACCGGGTTTAGATTCTCGTGGTAGGCAGAGGCCAGGTAGCCCATTGTGTAGATTTTTACTTATCTTTAAACAATGAAACAAACAAAAATAGTGATAGGTAAAACTCATGAGTAAATGGTAGCTTTAATGATAAAAGAACAAAATATCGTGTATAGCAATTATTGAAAACCCACAGTAAACGGAACAAACTCACGTGAGTTTGAAGAGGACGCACGAATGTGTCGAAACTAGTTTCTGTAATATCAGACTTCTGACAGTTTGTTCTGTATATTGGGGATTTTCACTAAATGGTAGCTTCCACTCCCTATGTAATATTATACTTATGTCTTTAGAATACCTTCCTACAGTTTGTTAGCTAAAACATCACTTAGCCAACTTAAATAGCTAACATTTAAAATTCCCTGATTCCATGGATTTAAAAAACAACAACAATGTATGACATATAGCCTTATAAAACTATTAAATACAAATGAAATCATTTTCTTATGGTTATGAAACACTTCTTTGAAAAAGTAAAACAAACTAAAACCTAAGAATTTACTTTATTTATAACCGTGGCTTTAGGCCTTAAACGGTATTTCTAAGGATTTTATCTTGAGTAATGTAAAAATGTAATTTCGTGTACGTTTTAAAATAAGTAACACTAATTTCAAAGAATAATGCACGGAATCTCGTGGATTACATAAGATGAT
>NW_013753578.1:0-1115 GCF_000517525.1 Limulus polyphemus | reverse complement strand
CTATTCGTTGGTAAAAGAGTAGCTCAAGAGTTGGCGGTGGGTGGTGGTGATGACTAGCTGCCTTCCCTCTAGTCTTTCACTGCTAAATTAGGGACGGCTAGCGCAGATAGCCCTCGTGTAGCTTTGCGCGAAATTCAAAAACAAACAAACAAACAAACAATCTAAAAATAAACATTAAAACATCGGCTCACAATATGTGTCAGGACTGCTGCTAATAAATGTGTTGCGCTGATTTTACTTTTTTATTTTCACTTCGAATATTGTGAGTTTTCTTCTCACTTTAAACTGACTGGAATAGAGTCCCTAATGTGGAAAGGCATATCAAGGGAAAAGTCTGTTACAGTGACCGTGATGTAAATATGTTTGTTTGTTTTGAATTTCGCGCAAAGCTACACGGGGGCTATCTGCGCTAGCCATCCCTAATTTGGCAGTGAAAGACTAAAGGTAAGGTAGCTATTCATTACCACCCACCGCCAACTCTTGAGCTACTCTTTTACTAATGAACAGTGGGATGGACCATCAAATAATAACGCCCCCACGGCTGAAAGGACGAGCATGTTTGGGGGAAGTGGATTCGAATCCGCGACCCTCAGATGCGAGTGCAACGTCCTAACCACCTGGCCATGCCAGGCCTGTAGATATACACTGCGTGGTCACAAATAAATAGACACCTAATTTTTCGTCATTTAACTGATTTATGCTAACTAATTTGTGTTCACAGAGCACTATATAAATGAAAATGGTCAGCACACTAATTATCTTGTGCTACAACATGCCTAGAACTCAAGGTTCTCTCGAATTGTCAGATTTTGTTAGAGGAAGGATAGTTGGTCAAGCAGATGGTGGAATAAGTCAGCGGCAAATTTCGCAGAATTTGGGAATCCCGCTTTCAACAGTCAACAGAATCATCGTGCAGTTCAGGAAACACGGCAAGGAAACAACTGAGCAGTGTCCAGGTCGTCCTGGTCCGCCGGAGAGGACAAAAAGGGCTGTCAAGAGAAGCATCAAAATGGATCCCAGATTAACGACTGCAGAAGTGGACAAAGTTGGTGGGATGAGCCCGAAATCTGTTCAACGGATCTCCACAGATTGGGTAATCGTTGCAGAGCAGCTAG
>NW_013753577.1:0-1114 GCF_000517525.1 Limulus polyphemus | reverse complement strand
TTTGAAGATGGTATTCTTGTCCAGAGATGGGAAAGTGACGACCTGGCAAACAGTTACACCGAGAAAGTTACGGGAAGTTGTGTTGCGTCAATCCCATGATAGTTTAACAGGAGAATATCTTGGAGTTAAGAAGACATTGAGTCACCTATGGCAGAGATTTTACTGGATAGGTATGAGGCAAGATGGAAGAATGGTGCAAAACCTGCAGTACATGTTGTGCTAAAAGAAGCATAAGGGACGTGCTCCAATGAAGTTATATCAAGTTGGCGAACCAATGGAAAGAGTAGATGTTGACATTGCTGGTCCATTGCCCCAAACTTGTGCTGGAAACAGGTACATTTGTGTGGTGATGGATTATTTCACCAAGTGGCCTGAGGCATATGCAATACCAAATCAGGAAGCTACAATTGTAGCTTTGGCTATTAGTGATTTTTTCTTCAGGTTTGGTATGACATACGAACTGCATTCAGATCAAGGCCATAACTTTGAATCAGCTGTGTTCCGTGAATGTTGCAAGTTGTTTGGCATACGAAAGACCAGGACAATGCCACTCCTCCCACAGTCTGATGGGATGGTAGAAAAGTACAGTTGGACACTTGGACAGGAATTGGCAAAGTTTTGTAATAGCTGCCAAGATGACTGGGATGTCTTACTTCCTCCACTGTTGATGACCTATAGGACAGCAGAGCATGAAGCCACTGGATACACCCCAGCAAAGCTGATGTTTGGTCGGAAACTTCGGTTGCCAGTGGATATGTTAACAGGACGCCCACCTTATGAAGAGTTGCCTGAGAATGTGAAAGTGTTTGTGAAAGTGTTATCGGAAAGGATGGATGATATTCATCATCAAGTGCATTCAAACTTGAAAATATCTGCTGATTCCATGAAGCTATGTTATGATAAGAGATCTACTGAAGTCAGCTTTGTACCAGGAGACAAGGTGTGGTTGTATAATCCCAGGAAGACCAAACGGAAGTCTCCTAAGTTGTCTTCTCCATGGGAAGGCTCATATGACATAGTGGATTGTCTCTCAAACGTGACTTTCCGAATAAAATGTGGTCGATGAGGGAAGCCAAAGGTGGTGCATGCCAACAGGCTTTGACATTATCACAGT
>NW_013753576.1:0-1673 GCF_000517525.1 Limulus polyphemus | reverse complement strand
TTATAGTTTGTTATAGCGCAACTGTTGAAGTTGAGTGTATCGGTAAAGTTATATTCAGAAAGAATAAACCAGTTTTATTTAAGAAAGGACTTACGTCGCTAAAGTTTCGTCGGAACGAAGTTACGGAAAATCATTTAACGACTGGAGACGTAACAATATCTATATGAATAGAGCCGAGCGTGGTCGGGCTGTGGGTCGAAGGGTCCGGGGTCAGAGACGTGATGTCGCTAAATACTTCCATATTTCTAACTTCAAGCACTTTATAAAAGTGTCAGTCAATCCAGTTATTCAACTTAAAGAGTCAGACGAAGGGTGTTCGTGATTGCTTAATCAGTAGTTTAAAATTAGGGACAGCTATACCAAAATCCCAGAGGTCTCTAACCTAGTAGTTTAGCCATTTAAATATATTTTTATTTTATTTGCGTAACTAACAGATATTTTAGTTTGGAATGTCGGTCCCCTAAAATGTTTTTGGAATTTTACTGCTCTGTGATTACCAAAAGTCTGGGAACCATTGGTCGATACGACTGTCTCTCTAAGAAGACAAGGAGCCTTGACAGTTAGCGTGCTGAGCTGCGAATCGAAAGGCTCGATGCTACTAAGCACGTTCGGCACTTTCAACTGTGAGCTCAATTATGCATAAGATGCCGTGTAGGTTGAAACTACCAATACCAGCCTTTCAGGATAATTTCGCACAATTGTTTTAAGGAAAGAATAAGGTTAGACACTACAGTTTAGGACTATAAATACGTTGTATACCGATTCCAGCACCTAACAGAATAGGAACCCACATAATTTGAGTTTGAATCAAACCTTTAAGTCCTCCCCTGGGTCAGCAGTAAACTTACGTTCTTACAACTCTAAAAATCCGGGGTTCGATTCCCCGAGATGGACAGAAGGCAGGTAGAACATTGTATGGCTTTACGCTATGGCAAACAAATAAACATTTCAAATTAGTTATGACTTTGTAAAAAAAAGCATGAGTTTGGTTTTTATAAATAGTTTCTGCCAATTTAATGGAACAAAAGTTCCAACTAATACGGTTCAGCTATTAAATGTGAGACTCTATGTGCATGTAGCAGTAAGAATGTTGCCTGCGAGAACAGGCGTTCATAGTCGGAAAGTTCAACTCTGCCTGACCTTTTAAGACATCATAACATTACGACGCTGTTAATATGCCATCTGTATGAAGGATCACACTTAATGTTGCAGGTGTCACATATTACTATATATATGTGGCTGTAAGGATAGCTACTTAACTTACTTTGAGTCAAATTATTTTACCGCTGTCCCACCGGAAGACTATTAATTCAGAGAGTACATTGTCGATAAAACATTTTTCTGGATTAAAACACATCTTTAAAAGGAACGTGTGACTTTTTTGACATGATATTTTTGCAACCTTCTACTTAAAATTCCCTGGATAGGGGCTTGGTAATCTTGACCGATCGCATAACCATGAAACGACATGTCATATTGTTACGACAGCGGAAGTCACGTGACGTTGGTAACACGTCATGAGATTCTCAAAGGATATTGACTTTTCCTGGCAACTCTAGTCTTTTCTAGGCGCCCTCTTTTTTTTAGTATATAAGCCTGGCAAATAAAGCGGAGAAATAATTGCAGAGAGACAGATATAGAGAGAGATAATTGAGTCAAGCGAGCGGTAGTGA
>NW_013753575.1:0-1490 GCF_000517525.1 Limulus polyphemus | reverse complement strand
GTCATTGTTGTAATAAATAATTGTTCAAGAACTGCGTTAAACAAATTTCGCCATTGTTATAATAAATAATTGTTCAAGAACTGCGTTAAACAAATTTCGCCATTGTTATAATAAATAATTGTTCAAGAACTGCGTTAAACAAATTTCGCCATTGTTGTAATAAATAATTGTTCAAGAACTGCGTTAAACAAATTTCGTCACTGTTGTAATAAATAATTGTTCAAGAACTGCGTTAAACAAATTTCGTCATTGTTGTAATAAATAATTGTTCAAGAACTGCGTTAAACAAATTTTGCGTTTCATAAGTAAGGTATAAAGGTGTGACATGTGGAAGGTATGTTTCTAATTTTTACTTTTTAAAAAATGTCGTGTTTAACGTTGATTTCAGGTATTAGTTAAGAATGACATTCAGTTCAGCCATTAAGGAACGTAAAATATGATACAGACTATTTATCTTGGTTGATAAGTAAATTTTATTTACAAGTTCACAGTAAAAATTTACCGAACCGAGATCGATAATAAATACCAGGCAATAATGAACAGTCAACAATCGTTTAGAACGGCAAGCCTGGGGCGCCACCGAATAATCCACCTTGATGGATATTACCAAGTGTGCTGTGAACCAGACCCTGGATATCTTGCTGAAGACCAGCTAAAGCGTGTTTCATCACCGCTGGATTTCCGTACCCATAGGAGGTGCTGAAACCTTTGTTGTGTCCAACCGCGTGACCTACGCCTCCCCCGAGATGACTTGGAGCACCGTGGCCGTACCTGGCTCCGTAACCCATACTGTAGCCTCCTGAGTAAGAATAGGCCTTGCCACCATCAGGGAGCGCTATGTGTACATTTCGGTCGGAACCGTGGTAAGCACCCTCACCGTAGCCACCTGGGAAATGGTGACGTGTCTGAACTGCTACAGCCTTACCGTGTTGGAGCCCCACTGGACTGTTATACCCATAACCACCGCTATTATACCCACCGTAACCGTTGTAACCACCATAAACGTAGCAGGAGAAGAATAAAATAAGGATATTCAACTGGAAAGAAAGAAAGAATAAAAGATGTTGAATGCATCAGGTTAAAATAACAATAAAAGTATATTTTATCCATTTAACACTGGTTTAGTAACAATACCGTAGCTCAGCTTTACTGGAGTTTTTACTGTTTAACACTGGTTTAGTAACAATACCGTAGCTCAACTTTACTGGAGTTTTTACTGTTTAACACTGGTTTAGTAACAATACCGTAGCTCAACTTTACTGGAGTTTTTACTGTTTAACACTGGTTTAGTAACAATACCGTAGCTCAGCTTTACTGGGGTTTTTACTGTTTAACACTGGTTTAGTAACAATACCGTAGCTCTGCTTTATTGGAGTTTCTGCGTGCTAAACACTGGTTTAGTAACAATACCGTAGCTCTGCTTTATTGGAGTTTCTGCGTGTTTAACACTGGTTTAGTAACAGTACCGTAGCTCTGCTTTATTGGAGTTT
>NW_013753574.1:0-2033 GCF_000517525.1 Limulus polyphemus | reverse complement strand
GTTTGTTAAGAAACAAGCGGTTAAGTCGAATGTTGTATTGTAAACAATGTTTATATAAAGTTATATCTAAACAAGGATTAATAACAATTACAATAATAAATACAGTGAAGTAATCGTTTGTTAAGAAACAAGCTGTAAAGCTGCATGTTGTGTTGTAAACATTGTTTATATAAAGTTATATCTAAACACAGGATTAATAACAATTACAATAATAAATACCGTTAAGTAATCGTTTGTTAATAAACAAGCGGTAAAGTTGCATGTTGTATTGTAAACAATGTTTATACAATTTATATCTAAACACAGGATTAATAACAATTACAATAATAAATACCGTGAAGTAATCGTTTGTTAAAAAACAAGCGGTAAAGTTGCATGTTGTATTGTAAACAATGTTTATACAATTTATATCTAAACACAGGATTAATAACAATTACAATAATAAATACCGTGAAGTAATCGTTTGTTAAGAAACAAGCGGTAAAGATGCATGTTGTATTGTAAACAATGTTTATATAACAATTAAACGAGAACATCAATATCTAGATAAGTATTTTTTCAGTAATCTACACTTGATTTTCTCAGGATATTTCGGAGTGAAAAAGCTGAAAGAACAAGTTTTATCTTTTGGTGAAACTAGCCTGTTGCTTCGTGATCTCCATCCTGGTACAGAATACACTGTAGAGATTCAGGCAGAGAACAGTATAGGGCTCAGTGAACCTTCTGACCCTGTTACATTTACAACACAGGAGGAAGGTAGGTGTCAGATCTTCATCCTGGTACACAATACACTGTAGAGATTCAGACAGACAACAGTATAGGGCTCAGTGAACCTTCTGACCCTGTTTTATTACCCTATTAGATATCTCTACGTGTAGCTGGGTGAGAATTGTGTAAAGTACGACTTTAGAAAGAAGTGTTTAGATTCATGTAATTAATAGATGGAATTTTAATATATATAGAAACACGTTTTTTGTATCTATCTTTAAATATATCAATATTGTCTTTAACTGAGTGAAAAAACAACAACAAATATCACCGGTATCTTATCCAGTATATCTAGTCAGTCACTAAGATCGTGATAAGAACTAGTATGTAACATATAATAATTTAAATTATTGTTCAGATTATCGTAATAAATAAATGTTATAATTTATTAAAATACAAATACTCTTAATGATAGTTGTATCTTCAGTTGTTTAGAGTAAGAAATTCTTCATTTATTCACGAATTGTAATGAAGTAAATTATTTTACAGAACCAGGAGCGTCACCTGTGGATGTTAAAGTTTTGGCTCTGGACTCAGGAACACTGTTAGTAAGTTGGAAGGTGAGTGTTGTGACTTAGAAGTAACACTGTTAGTAGGTGTTGTGACTTGGAAGTAACACTGTTAGTAAGTGTTGTGATTTAGAAGTAACACTTTTAGTAAGTGTTGTGACTTAGAAGTAACACTGTTAGTAAGTTGGAAGGTAAGTGTTGTGACTTAGAAGTAACACTGTTAGTAAGTGTTGTGACTTAGAAGTAGCACTGTTAGTAAGTTGGAAGGTAAGTGTTGTGACTTAGAACTAACATTGTTAGTAAGTTGAAAGGTAAGTGTTGTTACTTAGAACTGACATTGTTAGTAAGTTGAAAGGTAAGTGTTGTGACTTAGAACTAACATTGTTAGTAAGTTGGAATGTTAGTGTTGTGACTTAAAATTGATGTTATTAATAACTTAACTAGAGTCCACCCAGAGACCAGTGGAACGGAGTCCTGAAAGGTTACTACGTCAGCTACAAGGTCAAGGACTCTTCAAGTAGATTCTCTTACGAGACTGTGACGAAAGATGACGTCACAGACAAAGATGAAGAAGAAGTAACAATTCGTGGTTTGAACGTTGGAACAGAATACATAGTGACCGTGAAAGCTTTTAATAGTGCTGGAACCGGACCTTCGTCAGAGGAAGTGACGTGTGCCACACTCCGGGGAGGTTCGTTAAATATTACATAAGATTGTATAATGTAGAGAACTTGTTTCTGTTGAAAAATAATACAT
>NW_013753573.1:0-4020 GCF_000517525.1 Limulus polyphemus | reverse complement strand
ATCTTCAGGCTGATAGGGATCGCAGATTGTCTATCAGTGCTGTAAAAGATTAAATAAAATGTCAGCATTAGGTTTACCTGAGAGTTAATAATGAGAGACCACTGTTGTTGACGCATTTTTTTTCTCTCTCTCTCTTTGTGTGTGGATAGAACATTCCTGCAATACAGCTATATGTAATTTTGCTGACAATAGCTCGCAATGACTACATGCTGTTTCCGTGGTGACCGTAATTATCGTTGTGATGAGTAGATTTTCTTTTTGTCAGCCGAGAATTCAGTCGTTTTGTTGTACCTTAAAACTTCGTCAAACCAGAAACGCTAAGTATCGCTATGAACTGTAAGTGAATTTCATCGAAAACGAAAACAAAGAAGAAGCTATCGTCTTCTTTGAACATTTTTCCCTGTAGGTTAAATGGAGCATGTAAGTGAGCTTAGGTAAACGTTTACATTTCACACACGTGTTTGACAGTAAATTTTTTCATTGAATGCTATCATTTCAACATGTGGAAGAAATAACGTCCGCACAAACTAAGCTATACCTCCAATTCTGATTGGACGGGGTCCTACTGTGGCTCAGTTGCATGTCTGAAGGCATACAACGCTGAAAACCAGGTTTCAATACTCGAGGTGGGCACAGCACAGATAGTCTATTGTGTAGCATTGCGCTTAACTATAAACAAATTGATTGGACGATGTGAATCAGGCCGCACGACAAGAAATTTCATAACAACAACTTCGTTCACTGGTGTATTATTTCGAGAGCGGAGGAACATAACGTCTACATTATTCGAGCTATTGTGCCTTCCAACCTACAAACATAATGTGAGTTAGCAATAATAACTTGTCATTTCTACCTCTGAACTCATGTTGTTATATAGTACTCAACTGTGACTTAATGTGTTACGTGACAAGATAAAGAAAACACACGACCTGAAAATAATTCAAGTGAGCAAACATACACAATTGCAAGAATTAGTAATAAAAGAAAAAATACGAATGATTACGCTAAGGATACTGTCTTGAACAACATGTTCGGCTATCTACTGTATCTTGGGTTAAGGTATGGGTTTTACGCCCTCATACTCTGGAAACTAGTGCGAAATTCAGATTCCAGATATCGTGAGGAACTCAAATCGCTATTTAGATTTTTTTTTAAAAAAAAGAGAGAGTACCGGAAATTTTTGTTTGGAAAGAAACCCACCAAATATGTCTCCTTGATTACACACTGGGTATTAATAATATTGTGCATAACTTTATTATCTATAGTTGTCACAGTACTTTTCAGGAAATAGCATATTGAGGGCCCAACGAAAGCAGGTTTTTTGGGGGATATATAAATTTTTGTCCTCTATGTGCATACTAGCAAAGCTGACATTATTTTACTAAAACGGTTTCGTGATAAATACGGTAATAGATAGAAAATGTAAATTTGATTAATATCACATTAGTTCAGTAGGGTTAGAAGAGTGTTTTATAGATTGTATTTGTGTTAAATTTGGAGTTATTCAGATAAGCAGCTCTTCGGTATCTGCGCCGATGTCTTAATCAAGTTGCCTCCCTCCCCTCCCCAGTGGCACAGCAGTATGTCTTTGGACTTACAACGCTAGAAACCGGGTTTCGATACCCTTGGTGGGCAGAGCGCAGATAGCTTATTGGGTAGCTTTTTGCTTAATCACAAACAAGCAAACTTAATCGAGTCCTGACAAAGGCTTCTCCAAAGAAACCTTATCGTTACGGAAATGTCATGAAAATCATCATTTAGAAATGTAGTTAGAACTGGTGAGACTGGAACGTTGATAAAAGAATTGAATTTTCTGTTTATAAGTAAACACGGAGTACCATTTTGTTGCAACGCAGGTTTTCATAAAATGGAATTTTCTGTTTATAAGTAAACACGGAATACCATTTTGTTGCAACGCAGGTTTTCATAAAATGGAATTTTCTGTCTTAGTCGTTAAAAAAACTCGAATACACATTTTGGTCGTTCCACTTATTTGCTTCTGAAGTGTGATCAAACCTATTTTAGATATTTTGATTACTGTGAATAAGTTTAATAAATACTGTACACTGGAAACGTTTCTTATTGATTAACCAAGAAGTACTGAGAAAAGACGGTTCGTACCCGGATTGAAACGTGTAGTTGTGCCGGAGTGAGTCGTATAGCTAGTTTTTTGACATTGTCACAATGACCTTTATTATCGACAAAGTCTTCAAGGCAGTGACAGTCTGTATCAGTATTTCATGTTATGTTATAAATATAATTAATTCACATCTTGTCAACTGTAGATATCTTAGGACTGCCGCTATTCCTGCAGGCGGGAAAAAAGATAGTTCGAGAATTAGAATTCAGCAGCTACTGTTTAATTGTAGGAAAATAATGATGTGAGAAAACTACGAATTTCTGTCAAAACTTGTGATGAAACTTTAGTTTTTCTCGGACAACTGATCTGGATGAAGTTTTTTTTTCAGATGTTTCGAGAAATACTCGGGTTTCCTAGTTAAATTTGATCTTTGTTAAAGCTCAGCGTCCGACGAGCAGCATTAAGGCAGCAGTATACAAACATTATTTTCTTTTGAATAACTGCTTCATATTGAAGTTTTTTGATTTTTTAAAAAATACTTTCAGCATCAAAATCTGATACACTTATGTTTAAACCAATTTACAACTTAGAAATCAGTTATGTTGTTCTTCATTTCTCCATCACCAAATTCAGGTGGCGTTAGCAAGAAGTAAGATATCAAATTCCAATAATTAATAATTAATAATTAGATATTAATTAATAATTAATATCTATAATTAATAATAAGAGCAAAAACAAGCCCCACAAAAAACATAACAGTTAAGGTAATTTTTCTTTGCCTAAAACAATTTCGATTGATCATTATAAAAAGTTTACCCGGTTTTAACAAGAATTAGGTCAATAAAGTTCACACAGTTTTGTTAGCCACTTCAAGTTATACCATAAACTGTTACTAGATGACACTAGTTAGCACTCATGCAGGTATATCTCTACACAATGTGACCCAAAAGCATTACGATTATAGAATATATGTAGAAAAAATATTCTACCTAACATTGAGCTCTATCCAGATCTGGACGATGAATTTTATGCGATCATGATAATTTTTAAACTAAGTACAACTATGTTTTGAAGTTCTTTTTGATTCAACAGCTAGATATTAGCTAGTACTGTGAATAACCCTCCAAGTTCTTGCAAGACGGTTAGCAACGATAAATAAAACACTTAATTGATAAAACTAGCAGAAATACCCACTCTGCGGCAGGTATAACCACTAGTTCCCGCAGAAGCCCCCCCCCGTGTCACAGCGGTATGTCTGCGGACTTACAACGCTAGAATCCGGGTTTCGATACCCGTGGTGGGCAGAGCACAGATAGCCCATTGTGTGGCTTTGTGGTTAATTACAAACAAACAATCTATCTATATATATAAAAGAGGAAGTTTGTGTATTTTGTTCGCTATAGGAAACCAAACGATTGAACTTACAAATTTTAAAATAACTTCATAATAACCAGTTTTTTTACAGAAATTTAATGGTGCTATTTATTTTGTATTTAGTGTAATATTTAAGGACGAAATTGACAATTAATGATTATTTCGCAATTTTTTTGTTATAAACATACGAACATAAGCACGTTTTGCACATAGAAAGCGTTATTTCCAAACACAGTTTTCTTTAAATATTGCTAAGTGGTTTCATAAGTGATTTAATAACTTTATGCATTGCAAATTATTGTTTAGTGATACAGGTGATTATGCCACCCAAGAAACGCCCTTTCTATGGAAAGTCTTCTGCCGCTAAAGGAATACAAGCATAAAGAGCAGGTGAAACAGAAGAAGAACGCAATCAAACACTGCAAGCACAAGCTGCAAGACAGGCTGCTCAAATACAGGAAGATACTTTGTAGCAACGTAAAGTTAGACTTCGAGCTCAAGCTGAAAGACAGGCTACTCAAAGACAGTAAGAAACTGTTGAACAGCACAAAGCCAGAGTTCAGTCA
>NW_013753572.1:0-1115 GCF_000517525.1 Limulus polyphemus | reverse complement strand
TCTTGCACACCAGTTAGTATGTTACATCAATCTCGTATTTTCTTTTTGTTGAACATACTGTTGCGTCATCGAGGTCACGTGACTGGTGTGGCGCCACCTACTTTCTAGAACTATCCTGTACCTTGGCGAATGCTCTAGTATTTACTAGATATAGGGTAGTCTGGTATATAAAAGAGGGTGACAACGTGACGGGACAATAATGTGTGTGTAGATAGTGAGTAATTGAACTGCAGTCAGAAGTATTGTTGACGTTCGTTGATATAGCGTTTGTTATAGAGCGATTGTTGAAAATAAGTGTATCGTAAAGTTGTATTCGGAAAGAATAAACCAGTTTTATTAAGTAAAGACTTGTGTCGCTAAAGTTTCATCGGAACGAAGTTACGGAAAGTTAATTAACAAACGGAGACGTAACAATACACTTACTTGTACTTTGTACTTTAGGACTTGTATTTGATCTACAGATGAATGATGGAATAGTGTAATTTACTTCTGTACGTCAATTCGGTGTCACTGTATTTCAGTGGGCGGCTTTTAAAAGTTAAAACTGCAAGCGTAATACACACAAATAACGTAACACTGTGTCGTATTTATTTAACGTAGGGCAGTTCCGCTATATCCTAGGGGAGGGCATAATTATTAATTAATAGGCATTACAGGCCAGAGGAAATTTTGCGCCCCTTCACACCTGCGCCCGGGGGCGACTACCCCCCTTGCCCCCTTCTTGCTACGCTACTGGTCAACAGTCACCACAAACGTACAGTGTTAGGCCCTGCATTTTCCAATATGTTATTTTTCTTGATTCTTGTGGAAATTTACAATAATCTCTCCTCATTCCGTTTTAAGAACGTATTAGAAAGTGATCACTTCCGTTTAGAATATAAAGTTACTTGACACACCAATTTAAAAAAGTGGTTTGAAAAACACTCTCTATACAATTCAATAATAAAAATGTAGTATACAAACAAATGTTATAAATCGAAGCAAAACATCTAACATTTTTACCAGAAACAAACGTTTGTTCTAGGGTTTGAGCACGCGATAATCAATAAGTACACCTGTGGTAACATTGCTGTATAATCGATCAACCAAACAAAATCAAAAACAAAAACAAAAAA
>NW_013753571.1:0-1164 GCF_000517525.1 Limulus polyphemus | reverse complement strand
GTTCAAGGACTGAGCCATTGTTTTTGGCGTTTAATATTCGCATAAAGAATCCATTTTACATCACCGGTGACAATTCTGTCCAAAAAATGGTTCACGCGCATTGCGCGCCAGAAGAGACGAAACAACGTTCACACGTTGGAAACAGTGATCATCGGAGAGTTCGTGAGGCACCTAAACACCTTCTTTATGGAGTTTTCCCATATTCCTTAGATGTTTACGTATTGTTTCACGAGAAACATGCAATTCCAGGGCCATTTCACGAGTGTGTTGCCTTGGATTAGACTCAACAAGCGTCTTCAAAGCATCAATATCAATTCCAGCATGTCGGCCCCTGCCATTACAGTTTTTAAGGCTAAAGTCACCTGAACGAAATTTGCTGAACCATCGTTGACTCTTACGAATGTTCAAAACGTTTCCATAAACTTCTTGAATATTCTTTGTGGCTACAGATGCGTTTTTTCCCTTCTTGTATTCAAACAGCATTACATCCCGAATGAGTGTCTCGTCGTGTACCATCACCATAAGGGATTAGAGTATACTAAATTTTACACATTATATAGGCTACACTAACGTGACGTTTAGGCAGTTCGTTTAACTATTATACGTGATGTACGTTTTTTGGGATAGTTAACGAAAGTGTTCCAAAACGCGACATTAATTTCTTGACGACCAAATAATTAGGAATATATACTGAACCTTTGACAATTCCTAACTAATAATTGGTAATAACTTAGAATATATTGTATGAGTAGCAGAAAAAAAAAATTCATTCTTCATTATCTCGTGGCAAGTTTGGCTTCACACTTTGAACGAAAGGAAAGGATGAAACCTTTCCTAGCATGAAATAACTTTACTGTGGTTTTGTTTAAGGGTTAAAAGAAATGAAAACTAAATGAACTTTCTAGATATTTCTCAAATTAAATAAAGAAGATTTAGTTTATCAAGACGTTTCTGTTAACATTTAAACTTAGTGTTTAATAGCTCACTATTTGACAACGTTATTAACCTCTTAGTTTTGTTGTTCTTTTCATTGTTATATGAATATATTCGACAACATTATTAACCTCTGAGTTTTGTTGTTATTCTCATTGTTATATGAATATATTCGACAACATTATTAACCTCTGAGTTTTGTTGTTGTTTTCATTGTTATATGAATATATT
>NW_013753570.1:0-1115 GCF_000517525.1 Limulus polyphemus | reverse complement strand
GTTACTTGTAGCAGGTTGGTTTTTAAGGGGTGGAGTTGTTCTCCCTTTCTCATCCTGGACTTGGGACCAGGCAAAAGCGGAGGTTGGCATGTTCGGCGTGACGGGGATTCGAACCCGGGACCCTCAGATTACGAGTCGAGCGCCCTAACCACCTGGCCATGCCGGGCCGTAGCTTTCTGTTGAATAGTGTAAATTACTTCCCTTTCTAGTTCATCGATTGCTTTTAATTAACTTTTTATGCTTAATTGAGTAACTACTTTTTTCTTTTTATTTGTTCATTTTATGGCAAGGTTATTTAACAAAACTCACCGTACTACAATCTCTGTAAAGCTATGAGTAAAATCACGGCCTAGAAACCACGATACCCATTAGTTATTTGGTTGAATGATTTCTTATGTATTTTTGCAGAAAAATGTTTTTATATTTTATCTATTTTCTTTGAAAGGTCTAATAGATGGTGTATATACAGTTTTTTCCGATTTTTCATCTATTTATTCCATTTCTCAAGTAATGTAGTTTGTTTACCAGCAATTTCTAATAGTATTTACCCACACTGTTATACATGTGCTTCACGCGGCACGAGTATTATATGTATAGCGTTTCACTTCAGTGAACTGTATAACAGTAATATAATGTATTTCTTGTTTTCGATCTTCCAACATCCAGGGTTACTGATGAAGAGGTATAATTCCCCAAGATCGGTTTAACTCAGTGGCAAGTGGCGAATCAAATGATAGACTGGGCCTTACGGTGATAGGAGTTAAAATTGCATCCTATATTAAGACTAGGAGTTAAAATTACATTTTATATTACAGGTAGACGTTAAGCTTACATCATTTATTACATATAGGTGTTAAAATTGCATCCTATATCACAGGTAGGAGTTAAAATTACATCGTATATTAGACAGTAGTTTCTTAATCTAGTTTAACAGAACGTCAATCCGACTTAATGAAAAACGTCTGTCTGAAACGTTGATAAATAAATCCGACCTGACAAAGGACGTCTGTCCAAAACGTTGATAAATAAATGTTTTAAAATTTAAAATTGTGCTATAACCTCGTTCCTTTTATCATTTTTTTTCAAAGCTTGTGGAATATTATTACTACAACATG
>NW_013753569.1:0-1114 GCF_000517525.1 Limulus polyphemus | reverse complement strand
TATTATTTATAAAAATACAAAACCATAATAATTATTATTTTAAAAATACAAAATCATAATGACTATTATTTATAAAAATACAAAACCATAATAATTATTATTTTAAAAATACAAAACCATAATGACTATTATTTATAAAAATACAAAACCATAATAATTATTATTTTGAAAATACAAAACCATAATGACTATTATTTATAAAAATACAAAACCATAATAATTATTATTTTAAAAATACAAAACATAATAATTATTATTTTAAAATACAAAACCATAATAATTATTATTTTATTAATACAAAGCTATAATAATTATTATTTTGATAATATGAAACGATAGTAATTAATATTTTAGTACTGCAAAACCATAATAATTAGTTAATGATAACGTAGACTACCTATATATCCGCAAGTTAGAATTTATTAGACAATATAAAGTGAAACCTAACTTTTAAAGCAAAATAAACAGTTAAAGTTGGTTTGTTATCATTTATCGAACAGAATGACGAAACAGAACAAAAACAATCAAATAAACATTCTCACATTCTCGGTTATCCGTAATTTTCTGGCCTTTGTCGTTCCAAAATAATTGTAATCAGTACAGGAAGTGTCGTAAGGGGCAGGAAGGTGATGGTAGGTGGACTTATACAGAAGAAGAAAATAAAACAACTTTTATAAACTTGAGATCATTAGTGGTATTGTAAGAGAGAAAACAAAAAGAAACTTCTTATTTATATTATACTTTGTACAATCCCTTATTATATTAAAAATTAGGTTTGAGTCTATGTTAGTTTGTACTGTATATATTTATCAACACATATACAATGCTTTAAAATTAAAATAAAGGCTTCATTCTCGATAATTGAAGATAATTTATTACAAAATAATATATAAAGAATGCCTTTTTTGTTGTTGCCTTTTTTTGTCGAAAAAATTAAAACATTTCAATGAAATTATAATCTGTCATTATTTTATGTTGTTTACTGTTTACTTCTATCTGTGCTCTTCCAACAACTAGGGTCGAAACCCGATTTTTTAGCGTCGTAAGCCAGCAGACTTACGGCTGATCCAATGAGGGCTTTATTTCTAGGAAATAACATGTTTGAGAGCCGACG
>NW_013753568.1:0-1114 GCF_000517525.1 Limulus polyphemus | reverse complement strand
GTCTCAAATTGGAAATGGTGACATAACAAAGCCATCAGCACATTTTTTTTTATTGAACCTCCACTCAATGTCTATTGCTCTCTGCAAATGTCATAACAAAGGTTTAAACTCTTACAAGTGCATTTTTAGTAAAATATCAGCATGTCCTTAAGTTAAATTGGATCTGCTGTGAAAATAATTTTGCAAATGTTTGCAATCACTATTGACAGAAAGGAAACAATCTGCTTGTAATATGGAATAACGTTTATTCATATTTTTTTACCATGTGTACCTTGTCGAACTTCACTGCCTGGAAAATGAGAATAATGTGAAGAATTAATAGAAAATGCTGCCTGTAGCTCACTCAGTTTTTGAATCTCGTACATCTATGGCTTGCATGAGCAAGTCTTGGTTTCCCCAATCACAGAATCTGGAAGCTCAACATAATTCCTTTGTGTTTCTAATCTTCTTGTTTATTGTAACTTTGAACCAGGCTTTTAACCCATTTTGTGTTTCATGTTTCTCTTCTACGCTTTTGGAATCATGATTGCATTCACACCTGAAACATTTTCCACATACCACACTTGGCATTTTTGCATTTACATGTTAACGGTGCCATTTTGGCAATCTTTTGTCTGAAACAAATCAATGGAAAATACAAATCTAGTAAATATTATAGAATATTGGTAGAATTTTAATAGGTTCAGGAAGACCCCGGATATAGCTCCGTTACGTTATGAGAGAATCAATGCAAAAACGTTCAACTTAATTAATTAACAAATTTTACCCCTGAGGTATGCATTACGTGTTAACAAACAAGTATTATATTTATATGTATCTTCTCCATTTTTATTTAGTAATTGTTTGTGGCTACTAGTAAAGGTATATTTCTTGTATTTATTAAAAGTTTGTTATTAATGTTTCTTTAATTGAGTAAATTGAGTGGTGAGGGTTTAGAACCTCATATCACATTACAGATTATGTATGCACATTGTGCCACATTGTTTCTTTGTTAATATTCTGTGGAGAATTAAAAGGTGGCAACTTTTTCAATATTCCTATATGAAAATTCTATTTCTATCAATAAACATTGGTTCTTGTGTACTAAAATATTTAATTGAATGTTGATAGAAAT
>NW_013753567.1:0-1584 GCF_000517525.1 Limulus polyphemus | reverse complement strand
TTTTTCTAATCGTTAGACTGTTTGTATTTTCAAATTTAGCGATAAACTAGATAGAAAAACTTAGTTTTTTTTCAATATATCGAGAAGGTCGTGGCCCATGGTTAACGTATCAAACTATGGATTTGCACCTTATTACTGTCAAAAGTACAAACTAGAACTCTGCACTTTACATTCGTGGATACAGCTTAAGAGTGACGGTAAAATTCCACTATTCAATTCGTGAAATGGAAGAGATAACATTGGGTTGTGTTAGTTAGCTGTCTTCCCTTTTCACTATCACTGTAAAATTATGGACTGTCGTGGATAGCCATGAATACGTTTGTGTAAAATTCAATAAACAAACAAAACTATAAATGTTACTTACATTTTTCTACGTTTGATATGTTGAAATATGTTAAGGGAATGGACGTGTTTCATTTTATTCTCATATGACTGAATCTAAGCAACTTAAAATCACAGTGACACAATTTGTCAGTAAGACGAGAGTACCCTAGTATTGTATTTATTTTACTACTTCTCTGTGTTAAAAACATTCAAAGGTTTTTATCGATATTCACTTAACTTTATTGCAGAAAAGACGACAATTACAACTTCTGAAATGAATATTGACTTGTGACGTCATATTGACTTATGACGAATACTGTGTTATTAGCATGAATACTGGAAACATGCTAGCATTGAGAATATTTAACCTGAAATACATTTAATAAGACAAATGGATGCAAAGGACCGGAAGAAGGTCAAACAGTCTCTGATATTATTTGGTAAATAAGGATATTAAATTTCACAGTTATAACAACTGAATGTACGTAACGATAACGACCGAGACACATCCTGCCTCAACAAATATTTGAAAATGTATGTTTTACATCACATATTAAAACGATAGTTAAAACACGTAATCGTCTACCGTAATCAAAATATTAACACCGAGAAATTGGTCCAATTTTTGAAGTCCTATTAAGTAAGAAATATATTTTGATTTTTTACATTATGAGACATTTTTCCTTTAAAAATCTCACATTTTATACTAAATTAAACCCCTTTGGATTAAGTTTTGGCTTCATTTGTTTCTTTATTACATTGTTTTCTGTCGATAATCACCCATTTTTACATATTTATCGATGTAATTTTATTGGAGACATTTTCTACCCCATAATGTCTTAATGATATCAACCATTCGGTTTCTCAGTAGTAAACACTCAGGGTTGATGACGCTGGTGGGTTTGTTTGTAATTTTGTGAAATATTCAGATAAAATTACGTTTTTATCTTCTTTTTTTTTTCAGAACGCCCATTTGTTATCTTCTAAGATAAACCTGAAGAACAAATGATAATAAAAGACATTGACTCTCAAATCCAATACTCTTGTAACATACAAAACAGACGGGGATCAGTTACTTGCAACTAAATGTTTTCATGATCACAATAAGATGAGCTGGTTAATAATAAGACAATAACCCAATCTGAGTACAACAAAAGGAGAATGGTGGTAAAAATCTATACAAAGGCTAACGTGACACTCAGGACATTATTATGTTAGTATCTACCCATTTCTTGTGAAATGTAACAGCATTTAGTTGGG
>NW_013753566.1:0-1113 GCF_000517525.1 Limulus polyphemus | reverse complement strand
AAGTACAAATATATGTATACTGTTATGATATTTAAGCTATATAGGATAAACAAATCAAGTTTCATGTTACAATTTGAAGTTGCCCCCCAGTGGCACAGTGGTATGTCTGTGGACTTACAATGTTAGAATCTGGGTTTCGATACCTGTGGTGGGCAGAGCACAGATAGCCCATTGTGTAGCTTTGTGTTTAACTTCAAACAAACAAATCGAAGTCATTCTAGAAAGTATTAGATCATCAAGAAATTAATTAATTTGGATTCATTCTAGAAAGAAAAGAAAAAAGGTAATTTAGATTTCTTTGGGGGGGTATGAGTTTGGTCAAATTGACCAACCTCATATAGAGTTGGGGTAGAGAAAATAAAGTTTTTCTGAAAGATAAACATTTGATATTTATGTAGGAGATTTTAGGGGTTATTCAAACAAAATTTGAAAATTTTGAGATGAAGAAAGGTATTCTTAGTTTTATTTTTGCACTCGGAGCAGTCAACACTCTGACATCATATAATCAAACAAAGTTTTAGTAAGAAATACTTAATTAAAAATTATGATCTTTTTATTAAAAGACTTTTAAACTTTACTGAAAGCTTGACAAATTTTGTTAAGATAAAATAAGTACTTTCAGAGTTATAGTATGTATACCACCATAGTTACAAAGTTCTGTAAAATACAGGGGCCCATCATAAGATAGGGTTACATGCAGTAAATTTTCAGGGATTTAAGGGAATTTTGGAAACATTCAAAAATTAACTGTTTACTATTGGTTAATAAGAATGATTTACAAATCTTACTGGAGGCTGAAATTGTCATATTATTTTGTAAGATATATTTTTGAAAAAAATCAGCTTTTTTCATATTTAATACAACATTTAAACAGTAGAAGAAATACAATACTGAAAAACATATGGTTGTGTTGATGCTTTAGTCACAACATGAAAAAATAGAAAACTATCCAAATATCATTAACCATAATTACCCTGAAGAACATAGAATGTAAAAACAGAAATGAAAACTATCGTCTACACTAGATGTTTAGATATAAAATTAATTTAAAAAGAATGACCCAAACATTTGTATTTTCCAGCAAAAACTATATATATGTATTTATTTTTATTT
>NW_013753565.1:0-1449 GCF_000517525.1 Limulus polyphemus | reverse complement strand
TGTTCGTTTTCACCCACTTTCTGAGACAACACTCCTCCAATTCCGACATTACTAGCATCACAATCCAGTATGTATGACAGTGAGGGATTTAGAAGCTTTAAAAGTGGAGCTGAGGCCAATTTTTCTTTCAATGTCTTGAAAGCATGCTAGCAAGAAATTGTCCATTCAAACTTCTGGCCTTTTTTGTCAAATCATGTTGTGGAGCAGCTATAGTTGCAAAGTCCTTCACAAACTTCCGGTAATAGGTACAGAGTCCTAAGAAACTTTTTAACTCTCCCACATTGTTTGGTGTTGGCCAATCACACACAGCTTTCACCTTGTCAGGATCAGTTCGCACACCATGCTCATATACAGTGTGACCCAATTAAAGCACCTTTTTCTGGAACAAGTGGCATTTCTTAGGATGGAGTTTGAGGTTTGCTGATTTCAAACGCTTGAATACTTCCTTTAGCCGGGACATTTCCTCATCAAACGTTGTTGCAAACTCAATGACATCATCCAGGTACACTAGGGCTATCCTCCATTGTAGGCCTTCCAGTACGCTTTTCATTAGCCTCTCAAATGTTGCTGGAGCATTACTAAGCCCGAATAACATCACACAGTATTGCTAGTATTGCCATAACTAAATTCAGTCTTAGATGTATCTGCTTCAGCCATTTTCACTTGATGAAAACCCGACTTTAAGTCCAGAGTTGAAAACAACCTGCCTCCAATTAGGTCATCAAGATTATCATCAATTCTTGACCAGTGGGTATGAGTCCTTTTTGGTTATACTGTTAAGAGCCGTGAAGTCCACATAGCAACGTTGGGTCCCATCCTTCTTTTAGACTAACACGACGGGAGCTGACCAGGAACTATCTGATTTCTCAACTATCCCTTTCTTTCATTAGGCCATCCATGACCTTCTCCATCTCTTGTCGCTTTGCCAGAGCTGTTCTCCTCAAAGGGATCTTTATTGGACGGTGATTGCCTGTGTTTATTCTGTGCTCCACAATGTCTGTGCAGCCAAGGTCATTATCTCCTTTTGAAAAGATGTCTGTATAATTCGCCAAACGTTCTGTAAGCTGAAGAGCCTGTGATAATGACAAATGGGCCATGCACTTTTTATAGAGGTTAGTTAGATGTTCTGGGAGAGGATGTCCTTTCTTTATGGTTGTATTTCTTGCCTTAGACATTGACTAGCTCTACCTCTTGGCACACACCCAACAATGTCTCTTCCTTAAGTGTCTGCTCACATTTAGAGAAATTAGCCATTGCTATGGGTATTACTTCATGACCTGCCACAAATGACCTTCCAATCTTCATGTCCACTGGCCTGAATTGGTCTTCCATTGCTTCCACAATCATCAGGCTTCCTTGGGGATGTTCCTTTATTACACCCCAAATTATCTTCTTTGACATAGGGGTATTGTAGCTGACTTAATTGCTGTGACATGCAAATCAACAGAT
>NW_013753564.1:0-1116 GCF_000517525.1 Limulus polyphemus | reverse complement strand
TTTTCTGTTAGTTGACAGATTCGCTTGGTCCTATTGATCAACAGAATGTAGGTTTTTCTGTTAGTTGACAGATTCGCTTGGTCCTATTGATCAACAGAATGTAGGTTTTCCTTAATGTTTTTCAATACTTGTTTCATTTAGCAGACTAAAAGTTTGGGTTGACTTTGTTCTCTGGACTGGACAACTTGTGTGCTTGAAGATAGTGTTTTTGATGTTAAGTTTGTGGATTGAAGTGTACATTTATTTTGTTTTTATTTTTTATACTCTTTCTACAAAAGATGATCTATAAAGACTATTTTAAACATTTTGGTTGTTTTTAACGACTTTTGAGCTTTATTTTAAATAACATTGACAATGCTAAAACTTACCTAATACTTTAGAGATACTGTAAAAAAAATAAGTCTAAATGTTTGATTACTTGAGCTGCTTGTTCCTCATACTTTGACAATTTCACTTTTTAGGCCTACTCTCTACTTCAGACTCTTGACCCCCTGAAATATTAAGCAACGTTTAGTCATAAACAAATCTTTACCTACAAGCTCTCAGTTTAAAGATCAAAATATACATAAAACAATCTTCCATTGACACCCTTATGGGTACAAATAACTCTTACATAACTTATCCTGTATGTTATAGTAAACTAGATATGTAAAGTTGCATGAATGTTGTAATATATTTAACTGTTTTAAAGAAATATTTTTATAAACTCTAGTCTGTTACACTCACACTTTCTACAAAATATTAGATTACTGTAACATTGGTATGTCTGTTAATACAATGTTACTATTAACAACATGACTACCTTTTGTGTACAGGTAGTAACTGTGGTTATTAAAGTGTACCAATGTAGCTTTACATATTTGTCATTTAAGGTGTAAAATTATCATTAGTGCTACACGCACATGTAATGGGCAGTGCCCTTAGAGCTAGTCTTTGGAGCTTTGACTTTACTATTGTTTCTTCCTTTTATTCCAAACACATTTCAACTGTCCGTCATTCCTTCATTTTTTGACGGATTGACTTGAAACTTGGTATAGATATACCTTGGTCCAATATGTCCACACACATGTTTTAATTTTATTTTATTTTCTTAGGCCTTTTTTGATATTTTATGGG
>NW_013753563.1:0-1821 GCF_000517525.1 Limulus polyphemus | reverse complement strand
CCCCTCCTACCAACAGAAATCATATTTTTTAAACAAATGCTTTCTCCACACTTAGACACAACAAATCCACACCAATAACCTCATGTACATAAACAGTAATTTCTTCAAAGAAAGTCAAAAGATTGGTAAAGCAAGATTTGCCCTAGAGGAAGCATGTGAGAATTCAATAATGTTAAATCACTATGCATCATTTGTCAACCTTCGAAAACTTTTCTCCCCACTAATATAAGTAAGACTAACATGCCTATATTTAACTGGACAATTTTTATTACAACAATAAAACACAATACATTCTAGTGCCTTTGTGATGGAGACAGCTCAAAGTATTCTGAAATTAGGTCAATTACAGAGAAGCATAAAGAATATTGGTGACTGTCAGTTCAGGTGATGTCCTGATATATATAAGTCACTCTCTACAGCAGCTATTGGAAGCAGACAACCTACATAAGTATTTCCCCAGCAAAGAAGTCTCTGTACAGAATTGAGAAGTTGAAGAAGCTGATCATGTCTACAACAATGCTACGAGTTTCCAACATTTCCCACTTAATCTCTATGTAAGTAAATTATTGCTATCTCTTCTCAGAATTGAACAACATAGTTAGAATTGAATATTAAGTATTAAGATATGACTGAGCAGATTTCAATCAATGTAATAATTGATAACTTACTGGTGGTATTAAGTAATTTAATAGATGTCATAGAAAGTTCAATCGAAGAACAATTACTGATTTAAGTTGATGAATTTGATAATTTTATAGTAATATGTTCGAAGACACTTTTAGTAATTTTGATGTAGCTAAATATATTGATATAGTGTATTAAAGTGTTGTTTTATTTGAATCTCAGTCTCAGAGCCACTCCTTTATTCTAACTGTAAACTTATCGAGTTGGTGACTACTTACCTGGATTTAGTATAAATTTATTGTGACTGGTGGTAAAGTCAAACTCCAATGACTAGCCTACACATCCACCTGTTACAACAGCCACCCTATTACCTATGGCTAATCCTTGATCTTGAAGATAAGTTTGTTCTACAAACCTGAAAACATTATTATTTAAAAGCAAATACTGGATTTTTGCTGGGTATTGACTGTTTCTCTTCATAAAACATGTTTATATTCTTGTGGACCAGCAATATTACAGCTGTAGGAAGAGTTGTACCGAGTTTATTCACAACAATGCAGCAAACTTGTAGTGAATTTATTCAGCTTGTGACTACAAACATGTCATTATTAATTATATACCAAACAAACAAAGTCCAGAAAGACACAATAACAGCTACATATTATCTTTAATAACACAACTGTAAAAAGTTTAATTACCTCATTTTTCTCTGATGCTCCATCACACTTTTCTTCTTGCTCCTCTTTTGTTACATCAAACTTCAAAATTGTATGTAGAGAACTTTCTTCCAAGGAATCAGCTTTTCCTGGAGCTATAAGTACAAATAATGTAGACAAATAATTGTCTATAACAAGATTCAATATAATTTGTGCTTCAATAAATTATAATAAAAATCCACACAATATATTTAAAAGAACAGGCCTCTTCTATAACAATTGACTTTGTATTCTTACTTAATATACAAATGCATAGAAAAGAATTCACTTTCACAAAAAAGGCAGGTTCTGAAAATATACCTGGACTGCCATGAACATTATTAGTTGTAGTCTTATATGGTGGTTAAACAGATAGCCAGGGTAAGTGAACAAAGTATTTTCCTATACCTGGTAAAAGTTTTCATTTGAGAAGAACAGTAATTATGTGAAGAGTAGACATACGTCTGAAAATAAAATACTCATCATACAAAACTGATAAGTC
>NW_013753562.1:0-1116 GCF_000517525.1 Limulus polyphemus | reverse complement strand
ATTGAACAGATACAGGTTTTTGTTGAGATGGTGGGAATTTCTTTTTATGATAAATGATTTATGTGTTAAAGTGTAGTCATCGGAAAGTGCGGCTGCTTTCTGTAGTGTTTCAACTTTCTTTTCATCTAAGTAAGTTTTGAGGTCGTCAAGTGCACAACGTTTAAATTCCTCAATTAGACATAATTGTCTTTGTTTGTCAAAACTGTTGCCAATATGCATAGAATTGCACCATCGATCAAAATAAAATTATTTTTCGTGGGCAAATTCCATATAAGTTTGATTAACTTGCTTGCGATAACCTCTAAACTTTTGGCGATAAACCTCCGCTACTAACTCGTATGCTTTGAGAATAGCAGCTTTAACCTTATCATAATTCGTACAATCTTCTAAAGAGAGAGTGGCATAAGCTTCTTGTGCTTTACCAGTTAAGACACTTTGTAATAGTAATGACCATTTTTCGGTGGGCCATTCCATGGTTTGGGCAACCTTCTCAAAATGTTGGAAATATTTATCTACTTCATTTTCATTGAACGGTGGTACTTTAACATATCGATTAAGCTCAAAGTTCTTATTTTGCTTTGGTCGATCGCTGTTAAGTTTTATTTGCATTTATTTCAGCCTAATTTCTTTCTCGGCTTCAATTCGAGTTAGTTCGGCGTCAATACGAGCTCGTTCGTTTTAGACTTCAATACGATCTCGCTCGTTCTCGGCTTCAATAAGAGTTCGTTCGCTCTCTTTCTCGGCTTCAAGGCGTTTACTTTCACTTTCAGGTTCAATACGAGCTTCTATAATAAATTCGTTACAGCGGACACTCAACTTTTCTACCCAATTTGATTTAAATGTAATTAAATTTTCTCGAGTTATACTGTGGATACAAACACAAGAGGGCCCGGCATGGCCAGGTGGTTAGGGCACTTGACTCGCAATCTGAGTGTCGCGGGTTTGAATCCCCGTCCCACCAGACATGCTCGCCCTTTCAGCCATGGGGGCTGAAAGTGTGGGGTCAATACCACTATTCATTGGTAAATGAGTAGCCCAAAAGTTGGCGGTGGGTGGTGATAACTAGCTGCCTTTCCTCTAGTCTTACACTGCTAAATTAGGGACGGCTTGCGCAGG
>NW_013753561.1:0-1176 GCF_000517525.1 Limulus polyphemus | reverse complement strand
TTATCACCTTTCTGTCCTATGCTATCAGTTCCCTCTGGTTATATAATTATATCAGTTATCACTTTTCTGTCCTATGCTATCAGTTCCCTCTGGTTATATAATTACATCAGTTATCACCTTTCTGTCCTGTGCTGTTAGTTCCCTCTGGTTATATAATTATATCAGTTATCAACTCCAGGTTATCAGTTCTATATTTCCTGGATTATCTGGTAGCCTGAGCTATTTAACATGGATTATTATTATCCTGAGGTTTAGAAAGATACATTATTCCACAGCTGATTCAGTAAAATTATATGTTTGGTGGAAAACTTTAATTAACTGGATTTTTCTGTTTTTGTTTTACAGAGGTTCAATGTTTGATGTTGTGTAACGGCTTCTCCACCATGTCATTGTTTTTGTTTCTTTGACAGAGTTCAAGGACAGCGTGAAAACAGCTTTCGGATCAAGTTTAGAACTGTAGAAAATCACGGATTGTTGTTATGGTTAAACAAAGGTGCAACAATTCACGGCGATTACCTGGCATTAGCCGTCGCAAATGGTCTTCTCGAGTTTAGCTTTAACCTTGGGAAACAGCGCCATCTGTTGATAATACGAAGTTTAACTCGAGTAGACGACGGACTCTGGCATACGGCAGATATCATAAGGTAATGTTTGAATATACAGCTTTAAAAATAGAACTAATTACCACTACAATTCAAAGGATCATGAGGTTATTTATTTAAAATATAAGTCCACAGTACATAAATAGTTTTATTTATGAAAAGAGATTCTTAGCTCGTTTTTTAAATAAAACCACATTCTACTCAAGTGATTTGCAAAGGTTTACATTAGTATACTATTAGAAAAACTGCCCATTTGTGAAATTAATATCTAATCGATAGGCAGCTAAAACAAATGGTAGTTTATTGTGAATATAGAAACCAGTACAAATATTCTAAAGTTACAATCGTTCGATATTTTTTTAATCAAATAGTAATTAGTATTCTGTATTGTAGCTGCCCTTTAATCCAGAAATACGAACAGATGTTGTTTCTACGAGATACCATTCTGAACTAGGCCTACCATAATCATAGGATTCAAATAAGTGATAAACTAGATTCTGAATTAGGCCTAACAGGATTACGGAATGTAAATAGGGTATGGGAAGTAGATACTGAATTAGGCCTAACAGTATTT
>NW_013753560.1:0-1116 GCF_000517525.1 Limulus polyphemus | reverse complement strand
ACTGCGACACGTTCAGTGGAGAAGTTCAGTGCCCTCCAATACCTAAGGACCTGTTTATTGAACTGATGAATACTGCGACACGTTCAGTGGAGAAGTTCAGTGTCCTCCAATACCTAAGGACCTGTTTATTGAACTGATGAATACTACGACACGTTCAGTGCAGAAGTTCAGTGTCCTCCAATACCTAAGGACCTGTTTATTGAACTGATGAATACTGCGACACGTTCAGTGGAGAAGTTCAGTGCCCTCCAATACCTAAGGACCTGTTTATTGAACTGATGAATACTGCGACACGTTCAGTGGAATTCAGCTTTAATGATATAATGTATCAACAGATTGACTGAGTCGCCATGGGTTCTCCTATTGGACATGCCTTAGCCAATATTTTCGTTGGTTCCATGAAAAAGAACTATTCAACAAAGTTACCAGACCTGCTGTTTACTTCCGCTATGTAGACGACACATTTGCCATTTTAAAAACTGAACAGGAATGTAATTGTTTCTTACAAGACCTAAACTCGTTGTACTCGACTCTCAAATTTACTTTCGAAAAGGAACAGCATAACTCTTTACCGTTCCTAGACGTCTTAGTTGAAAAAGATGACTTTCGTTTTCTCACCAGTATATACAGAAAACCTACCTTTATAGGACAATACAGACGATGGGATTCTTTCAGTCCTAAAAATCGCAAAACGAACCTTATTGCTACTTTAGTCCATCGGGCTCTAGTTATCTGTTCAAAATCGAAACTAGATTTCGAATTGAAGAGAATTAAAACAATTTTACTACACGGATAGCAGGTTTAAAATTATTGCAAATGGTCTGTCAACCATTCATCTCTATATTTTAGAAGCCACCTTTATTAAAACACATAAACCTGTCCTTTGCTGCCAAAAAGAATTCCTATACAATCTACACATCCTTCAGTAGGTCTATGACATTTCCTTATTGGCTTAAGGACATGCCAATCAGTGATTGCTTTACCGGCTTACGTTGATCTGACTCATTTTATAAGCTGTACTATTTCCTATAGATCATTTTCCAGATGGTCCTGCTATGATTAGTGTCTGGAGAAAAGCTTCAGTAGATATTTCCTTTACAACATCTCAACCAACAA
>NW_013753559.1:0-1478 GCF_000517525.1 Limulus polyphemus | reverse complement strand
ATCGATACTATGTACTGTCAATAAGAAGACACAAGATGTAACGATACTGTTTACTATCATAACAAGTCATAAGATTTAATGATACTGTGTACTATCAATAACAAGCCACTAGATTTAACGATACTGTGTACTGTCAGTAGAATAACACAAGATTTAACACTATTGAGTCATGTCAATTAGAAGATACAGGATTTATCAATACTGTGTACTGTCAATAAGAAGACACAAGATTTAACGATACTGTGTACTGTCAATAAGAAGACACAAGATTTAACAATACTGTGTCTTCTCAATAAGAAGATACAGGATTTATCAATACTGTGTACTGTCAATAAGAAGACACAAGATTTAACAATACTGTGTCCTGTCAATAAGAAGATACAGGATTTATCAATACAGTGTACTGTGAAAAAGAAGACACAAAGATTTAACAATACTGTGTACTGTCAATAAGAAGATACAGGATTTATCAATACTGTGTCCTGTCAATAAGAAGATACAGGATTTATCAATACTGTGTACTGTCAATAAGAAGACACAAAATTTAACGAAACTGTGTACTGTCAATAAGAAGAGACAAGATTTAACAATA
This sequence comes from Limulus polyphemus, assembly GCF_000517525.1. NCBI lineage: Eukaryota > Metazoa > Arthropoda > Merostomata > Xiphosura > Limulidae > Limulus > Limulus polyphemus. Next base: position 886 of record NW_013753559.1, on the reverse strand, counting down.
CTGTGTCCTGTCAATAAGAAGATGCAGGATTTATCAATACTGTGTTCTGTCAATAAGAAGACACAACATTTAACAATACTGTGTCCTGTCAATAAGAAGATACAGGATTTATCAATACTGTGTACTGTGAAAAAGAAGACACAAGATTTAACAATACTGTGTCCTGTCAATAAGAAGATACAGGATTTATAAATCATGTGTACTTTCAATAAGAAGATACAGGATTTATCAATACTGTGTACTGTCAATAAGAAGACACAAGATTTAACGATACTGTGTACTGTCAATAAGAAGAGACAAGATTTAACAATACTGTGTCCTGTCAATAAGAAGATACAGGGTTTATCAATACAGTGTACTGTCAATAAGTAGACACAAGATTTAACAATACTGTGTCCTGTCAATAAGAAGATACAGGATTTAACGATACTGTGTACTGTCAGTAAAAGACACAAAATTTAACAATACTGAGTCCTGTCAATAAGAAGATACAGGATTTATCAATACTGTGTACTGTCAATAAGAAGACACAAGATTTAACGATACTGTGTACTGTCAATAAGAAGAGACAAGATTTAACAATACTGTGTTCTGTCAATAAGAAGATACAGGATTTAACAATACTGTGTCCTGTCAATAAGAAGATACAGGATTTATCAATACAGTGTACTGTGAAAAAGAAGACACAAGATTTAACAATACTGTGTACTGTCAATAAGAAGATACAGGATTTATCAATACCTGTGTACTGTCAATAAGAAGACACTAAAATTTAACGAAACTGTGTACTGTCAATAAGAAGAGACAAGATTTAACAATACTGTGTCCTGTCAATAAGAAGATACAGGATTTATCAATACTGTGTTCTGTCAATAAGAAGACACAA
>NW_013753558.1:0-1114 GCF_000517525.1 Limulus polyphemus | reverse complement strand
GGAAGGATCCCAGGTGTGTCACGGAATTTATGCAATTATTAAGTAATTTTTATTTAGTAATGTAAATTTATTATAAATTTAATACGTTCTTCAAATATGATCTATTTTCTCCTCGATACAAAGTATAACAATAATTGCTGCCTGTCTTAGTCAGGGGGGAAGGGTCTACTTAGGTCTGGTCATATGGACATATCTAGATGTACCGTAACAAGTTTGGAACATTAAAAGTGTGCCACAAGCTGAAACGTTTGGAAAGCTTTGATATAGAATATAGACAATTTTGTGTTGTTGTTGTTGTTTAATTTCATACGAAACAAGATTCGCTTGACCAAAGAAATGATTCATACCGCAAATACTACACATTTATGTTTTTGTAAGTGAAAATCATCAGAATGGTATAATTCTTGTTACACGACACACTTACAAATTATTTTTTATTTTCGAATATTCTATTGTATTGTCTATAAAAAGGCACATATTAATTAACCTTTTTTTTAAATTTGCCAAACTCACGCGATTCGTTCAGGTTTGATTGTTTGTTTTTTGAATTTCGCGCAAAGCTACACGAGGGCTATCTGCGTTAGCCGTCCCTAATTTAGCAGTGCAAGACTAGAGGGAAGGCAGCTAGTCATCATCACCCACCGCCAACTCTTGGGCTACTCTTTTACCAACGAATAGTGGGATTGACCGTCACATTATAACGCCCCCACGGCTGAAAGGGCGAGCATGTTTGGTGTGATGGGGATTCGAACCCGCGACCCTCAGATTGCGAGTCGAGCGCCCTAACTACCTGGCCATGCCGGGCCAGATTCGTTCAGGAACTCTTGTCTGTCTGTGGAGTTAAACGTGTTTTTGCATGTTCTTAGAAGGAAGAGAGTCTGTCGTATTTTTATTAGCAGCTGTTATTGTATTTCTGTCGACATTTTTCACCGTGTATAGTGTAGCAGTGCATATAATTCTTTAAAAACTCGGTAACGATCTCATATTAACCAAATATTCCATACCAGATCTACCTAGTGATTCATACAAGTATCTTTGTAGTTAGGCCTAAGCATGTCTCACTGTTGCTCGTTTCGTCATTTCACCAGGTAAATTCTAACTAGTACAGGCTTGT
>NW_013753557.1:0-2516 GCF_000517525.1 Limulus polyphemus | reverse complement strand
AAGTTCATGCTGATATAATTATAACTTTGTTTTGTTTGAGTGTTTGCGAATGTGTGAACCATAATAACACTATGTAAACGTCACATACTGAAACACTGACCTACAGGGTAATCTTTATACGTTCTCGCATTTGTTCTTTTTCATATAATTATTGCTTGATTAAAAAGCTGTCAGAAAAATCAAGAGTTCGAAACAAGAACTTACGACAGGTTTGAGTATAATGTTTATATACTGTTCGTAAAATTCCTTTAAAGTAAATATTAAAGCAATTTTTTTTTTTTTTAAATTAACAAACAAAACCCACAATCCGTATTAGAGCTTGGGCTAAGAAAACACTAACCAAATTTTGGTCTTGTTAGAGCTTGTACTAAGAAAAACACTAACCAAACTTAGCTCTTGTAGTTTTCGAGGACTGCTTACTTTTATCTTCTCCTCGCGCTATTGATTTCGGTAATTAAGTAGATTAATTAGCGAAGGTGAAAACACTTGAACTATACGACTAATTATTTTCTCGTGTCTTGATAAATAATAATAACACTTAATAACACTAGGAACGATAGAGGAACTTTACCACCAGCGTTGATTAAAAGCCACGAGTTTTTATCCAAACCGAATGCCTCCTACATTCCTTCACCCCTTTTCCCCCTTTTCGATAAACCTCTTCCTCCACCCACTTAGTGCACCCTCTAGTCTATTTAATCCACACCTCGTTCACACTGTATCTCACTGTCATTAAATACTATTTACCAATGATGCTAGATCGTATAGATTATGAACACAGACTTGACTTCCACTTAGCTGTATGCTACCTCTACTGAATATTGGAGAAGTACGTTCAGTTTGGTATTGTTATCTAACAATATAGTAGTTAAATATCCATTTGTTAAATAATACTTCATCTTTGTTCATTGAGTTTTAGTAAAATAATTGGTTTTAAAAACGATCGGAGGTCTAAGTTACTGTCCGTCCTGGTGGCTGGTTAATGTTCATCCTGGTGGCTAGTTACTGTCCGTCCTTATAGCTAATTATTGTCCGTCCTGGTGGCTAGTTACTGTCAGTCCTGATAGCTAATTATTGTCCGTCCTGTTAGCTAGTTACTGTCAGTCCTGATAGCTAATTATTGTCCGTCCTGGTGGCTAGTTACTGTTCCTCCTGGTGGATAGTTATTGTCGGTCCTGTTAGCTAGTTACTGTCCGTCCTGGTGGCTGGTTAATGTTCATCCTGGTGGCTAGTTACTGTCCGTCCTGTTAGCTAGTTACTGTCCGTGCTGGTGGATAGTTACTGTCCATCCTGTTGTCTAGTTACTGTCCGTCCTGATAGCTAGTTACTGTCAGTCCTGATAGCTAATTATTGTCCGTCCTGGTGGCTAGTTACTGTTCCTCCTGGTGGATAGTTATTGTCGTCCTGTTAGCTAGTTACTGTCCGTGCTGGTGGATAGTTACTGTCCATCCTGTTGTCTAGTTACTGTCCGTCCTGATAGCTAGTTACTGTCCGTCCTGATAGCTAGTTACTGTCCATCCTGGTGGCTAGTTACTTGACGCCCTGATAGCTAGTTACTGTCCAACCTGGTGGCTAGTTACTGTCCATCCTGGTGGCTAGTTACTGTCCGCCCTGATAGCTAGTTACTGTCCAACCTGGTGGCTAGTTACTGTCCGTCCTGATAGCTAGTTACTGTCCGTGCTGGTGGCTAGTTACTGTCCGCCCTGATAGCTAGTTACTGTCCAACCTGGTGGCTAGTTACTGTCCGTCCTGATAGCTAATTATTATCCGTCTTGGCGGTCAGTTACTGTCCGTCCTGATAGCTAGTTACTGTCCGTCCTGATGGCTAGTTACTGTCTGTCTTGATAGCTAGTTACTGTCCATCCTGGCGGCTAGTTACTGTCCGTCCTGATAGCTAGTTACTGTCCATCCTGGTGCCTAGTTACTGTCCGTCCTGATAGCTAGTTACTGTCCATCCTGGTGGCTAGTTACTGTCCGTCCTGATAGCTAGTTACTGTCCGTCCTGGCGGCTAGTTACAAGAAAAAATACAAAGGGGCAACAATTTCTTTCCGGACGCGAAACCTTCTGGACGTCTAATGAGTATGGGTATTTATTATTTCAACGTTACTGCTGACAGCTAAAAACAACGAGCAAAGAAAGGGTCGGAAGGTTCACCAACGTTGGGAGTGGGTAATCTGCGACATCGGTAAAACATTCATTATAAATCCAAACGTAAAAATGACCTTAACAGAATTATTCGCCGGTATACTGTACAGTGTCGTACTGGCTAACTTTCACCACTTTCTGTATCATAAACGAAGCATACAGATGGACTCTGTAATCAAGGAATTACTCAAATTATTTAAAGTAAAATAAATAAATCTTAAGGAGTAATAAACTATCAAAAAAATCTCCAAGATTCCGTTGAATGTGATTCCAATAATGTTCTGTAATTCTACACCATTTTTTGATTTAATAATGTATGTGTGTGTGTGTGGTTGGTTGTTTTAGAGCAATCCACATTTTTTCTTTTTTA
>NW_013753556.1:0-1166 GCF_000517525.1 Limulus polyphemus | reverse complement strand
CACCATCAGGTGATGACAAAACCTTGTCGAAACATTGTACATTTGCTGTTGTGTTAAACTTATATTAAGGTTTTCTTCATTACCCATTCAAGCCGTCTCCAACCATTATAAATAACGAAGAAGCAAAATGAAGACAAACAACCTAAACTTATAAAGTATAAGTCACATTTTGGAAGATGGTCAACATTTCCAAATTGCAAATAGTATAGTGTTGCGTCAGCCAAGTCACATGACTAGTGTCACGCCACGTTTCTAGAACTATCCTGTACCTTGGCGAATGCTCTAGCATTTACTAGATATAGGATAGTCTGGTATATAAAAGAGGGTGACAACGTGACGGGACAATAATGTGTGTGTAGATAGTGAGTAATTGAACTGCAGTTAGAAGTATTGTTGACGTTCGTTGATATAGCGTTTGTTATAGAGCGACTGTTGAAAATAAGTGTATCCTAAAGTTGTATTCGGAAAGAATAAACCAGTTTTATTAAGTAAGGACTTGTGTCGCTAAAGTTTCGTCCGAACGAAGTTACGGAAAATCAATTAACAAACGGAGACGTAACAAATTGGTGTCAGGAGTGGGATAAAAAAAATGGAAACGAGAAGCGGCAAATCAAACTACAGCATAGCAGAATTGATGGCAGTAATACAAGAACAGCAAAAGAAACAAGAAGAACGAGAAGAGAAATTACAACAGTTGTTAGAGGAAAAAGAAAAGAAAAAGGAAGAACGAGAAGAGAAATTACAACACTTGTTAGAAGAAAAGGAAAAGAAACAAGAAGAGAGACAACAGCAGTTGCAAGAAAACCTGCAACAGTGGCAGATCGAACAACAAAATAAACGAGAGAGATTACAGCAGTTGTTGGAGGAAAAAGAAAAGAAACAAGAAGAGAGATTACAGCAGTTGTTAGAGGAAAAAGAAAAGAAACAAGAAGAACGAGAAATTAAACAAGAAGAGAGATTACAGCAGTTGTTAGAGGAAAAAGAAAAGAAACAAGAAGAACGAGAAAAGAAACAAGAAGAGAGATTACAGCAGTGGCAACTGGAACAAGAAAAGAAACAGGAAGAAAGTCAGCAGCAACTACAGGAAAATCAACAACAATGGCAAGAGGTACAAATGGAAAACATTAGTAAATTTAAAAGCGAATTAGATACGTTAAAGGACGATC
>NW_013753555.1:0-1116 GCF_000517525.1 Limulus polyphemus | reverse complement strand
GTGCCATGCTCTCCAAGTCCTGTTCCAGCTCTTGCAAGCTCTCCCCTTTAGCACGGACTCTCGTCCTGAACCTGGCCCTGTAGACTTCTGACTGGTTTTGGGTTCCATACCTGAGTTCTAGAGCCGACACCAGTGTTCCATAGCTGTGCCTGTCGGCTGCTGTCAACTGTCCAAGTATTTCCAGTGGTTGTCCCTTCAAGCTCGTTGCCAGATATACAGCTTTCTGCTCCTCTGTCCATCCATTCATCTCTGCCAGTAGCTCAAACTGTGCTCTATATGCTTCCCACGGTGCATTCCCATCGAATTCCTGTGGCTTCCTTCGCACTGGTTCACTCCTATTACTGACATTCATATCTGGGATGTGACTTCTAATGGGACTGAATATGTCTGCGTTAGGGTTTAGCTGCGGGCTCTGTAAGGGGCTTGCCATTGTCTGGGCTGATTAAGTCGATGGTCAATGTATCCTCCTTGTGTGACACACAACAAATCGTTCTTTAACGTATCTAATTCGCTTTTAAATTTACTGATGTTTTCCATTTGTTACTCTTGCCGTTGTTGTTGATTTTCCTGTAGTTGCTGCTGACTTTCCTGCAACTGTTGGAGACTTTCTTCCTGTTTCCTTTCTTGTTCCAGTTGCCACTGCTGTAATCTCTCTTCTTGTTTCTTTTCTCGTTCTTTTTGTTTCTTTTCTTTTTCCTCTAACAACTGCTGTAATTTCTCTTCTTGTTTCTTTTCTCTTTCTTCTTGTTTCTTTTCTTTTTCCTCCAACAACTGCTGTAATCTCTCTTCTTGTTTAATTTCTCGTTCTTCTTGTTTCTTTTCTCGTTCATTTTCTCGTTCTTCTTGTTTCGTTTGCTGCTCTTGTATTGCTGCCATCAAGTCTGCTAAGTTGTAGTTTGATTTTCCGCCTCTTGTTTCCATTTTTTTTCATCCCACTTCTGACACCAATTTGTTACGTCTCCGTTTGTTAATTAACTTCCCGTAACTTCGTTCCGACGAAACTTTAGCGACACAAGTCCTTACTTAATAAAACTGGTTTATTCTTTCCGAATATAACTTTACGATACACTGGTTTTCAACAATCGCGCTAAAACAAACGCTATATCAACGAACGAT
>NW_013753554.1:0-1114 GCF_000517525.1 Limulus polyphemus | reverse complement strand
GAGATGGGGACTACTCGACCCAGGAACCCAATTAGCATCGAGCATACAAAATGAATGGAGAAATACTGTAGGTAGGACAGGTAAAGGACGAGAATTTGCCAGACACATAAAAGAATAAAGATGACAATATCTGAGAAAGAAACAAAAAAGCAACTAAAACAAAATTGAATATAGCATATCAGATACATCAAGTGAAGGTGAATGTACAGGAGGAGCCCGAAAAACAGATCAGATGAGAAAAAGATCTGATCATAAGTCCCTATTAGCAATGGATGGTAAACAAACTGCAATGTCCCATCCAAGAAGGTTCCACAAGTAAAAAACTGAAGATGGCAAGCATCCCTACAAGGATGAAGAGGTATCCCACAAAAATCCCTAAATATAAGTGGAACATCTAATAAAGGAAGTGGAAGGTAAACATTACCTGTAGGAGAGTAGACAGGGTAATACGAAGCTGAAAACTAGATGGAGGAGAAAATGGATAGGATTAACAGAGATCCAAAGGACATAAAATGAAGAAGAAAATCTGCCTGATGGTAAGCTAATGCAAAAAGAAGTAAAGCCTGTATGTCAAAATAATGAGGTTTATTCTTCCCAGTTGTCTTTTTCTTGTCCACTTAGGCCAATTCAATTGCTCTAGAATTCAGTTGACAAGCCAAACTAGTTTCCTCTATTTTTATCTTAAACACTATAGTGTATAATTCACTTATTCCTTTTCTTCTCTCTCTTTCTGCAGTTGTATCCTGAACTTCCAATACTCTTCTGTTTTTTCGTATTTAGGCCTACTTCCAATAAATATCTGCTTTTTGCATGTAGGCCTACTTCCAAATAATGGTCTGCTTTTTATCAAAATCCACACAGTCAGGTTCAATTGCTTTAGAACACCCTTTATTGAGACAAATTATTCTCCTAAACTGTCAGAAAACTGATTATCTCCTATGACAGCTTACCTTAAGTTTTATAGCTGACTAAAACTCTCTTACACTCTGCTTTACTTTTGGCTCTCTTTCCACTTTCTGGTCTCTCATCTAGTGGCCACTATATATATCTTTTGCTGAGACATTCTAGAACTCCATAGTCTCGACATCAATAACTTACAACTTACAATAGCTGT
>NW_013753553.1:0-1363 GCF_000517525.1 Limulus polyphemus | reverse complement strand
CAGAGAATTATTCAGTAATGTTACAATACAGAGGGGTTGCTAATCCTCAAGTTTATTAGTGATCTACAGAGAATTACTTAGTAATATTACAACACAGACAAACTGCTAATCCTCAAGTTTATTAGAGATCTACAGGGAATTGTTCAGTAATATTAGAACACAGACAGGTTGCTAATTCTCAAGTTTATTAGTGATCTACAGAGAAATGTTCAATAATATTACAACACAGATAGGTTGCTAAACTTCCAAGTTTATTAGTGATTTACCGATAATTGTTCAGTAATATTACAACACAGACAGGTTGCTAATCCTCAAGTGTATTAGTGATCTACAGAGAATTGTTCAGTAATATTACAATACAGAATTGTTGCTAAACCTCTTGTTTATTAGTGATCTACAAAGAATTGATAGCTAATATTAAAACAGATACAGGTTGCTAATCCTCAGGTTTATTATTTATTTATAGAGAATTGTTTAGTAATATTACAACACAGATAAATTGCTAATCCTGAAGTTTATTAGTGATCTACATAGAATGATACTGTAATATTACAACACAAATATGTTGCTAATCCTCAAGTTTATTTGTTATCTACAGAGAATTGTTCAGTAATATTACAACACAGACAGGTTTCTAAACCTAATGTTTATTAGTGTTCTACAGAGAATTGTTAAGTAATATTACAACACAGACAGGTTGCTAAACCTCAAGTTCATTAGTGATCTACAGAGAATTGTTTAGTAATATTACAATACAAAAAAACTGCTAATCCTCAAGTTTATTAGAGATCTACTGAGAATTATTCAGTAATATTACAATACAGACAGGTTGCTGATCCTCAAGTTTATTAGTGATGTACAAAAAATTGTTTAGTAATAATACAACTCGGACAAATTGCTAATCCTTAAGTTAATCAGTTATCTACAGAGAATTGTTGAGTAATATTACAACACAGACAGGTAGCTAATCCTCAAGATTCTTAGTGATCTACAGAGAATTGTTTAGTAATATTACAATACAGACAAACTGCTAATCTTCAAGATTATTAGAGATCTACAGAGAATTGTTCAGTAATAATACAACAAAGACAGGTTGCTAAACCTCAAGTTTATTAGTGATCTACAAATAATTGTTAAGTAATATTACAACACAGACAGGTTTCTATTCCTCAAGTTTATAAGGGATCTACAGAGAATTGATTAGTAATATTAGAACACAGACAAACTGCTAATCCTGAAGTTTATTAGAGATTTACAGAGAATTGTTCAGTAATAGTACAACACGGACAGGTTGCTAATCCTCAAGTTTATTAGTGATCTACAGAGAAATTGTTCAATAATATTACAACACAGACAGGTTGCT
>NW_013753552.1:0-1116 GCF_000517525.1 Limulus polyphemus | reverse complement strand
AGAAAAGAAACAAGAAGAGAGACAACAGCAGCTGCAAGAAAACCTGCAACAGTGGCAGCTCGAACAGCAAAATATACAAGAAGAAAGATTACAGCTGTTGTTGGAGGAAAAAGAAAAGAAACAAGAAGAACGAGAAGAGAGACTACAGCAGTGGTTGGAGGAGAAAGAAAATAAACAAGAAGAGAGATCACAGCAGTTGTTGGAGGAAAAAGAAAATAAACAAGAAGAGAGATTACAGCAGTTGTTGGAGGAAAAAAAGAAACAAGAAGACAAATTACAGCAGTGGCAATTGGAACAAGAAAGGAAACAAGAAGTACAAACGGGAAACATTAGTAAATTTGAAAGCGAATTAGATACGTTAAAGGACGATCTATTGACTTTTACACAAGGAGGATACATTGACCATCGACTTAATCAGCCCCAGACAATGCAAGCCCCTTACAGAGATCGCAGCTAAACCCTAATGCAGACACATTCAGTCCCGTTAGAAGTCACATCCCAGATATGAATGTCAGTAATAGGAGTGATCCAGGAATTCGATGGGAAAGCACCGTGGGAAGCATATAGAGCACAATTTGAGCTACTGGCAGAGATGAATGGATGGACAGAGGAGCAGAAAGCTGTATATCTGGCAACGAGCTTGAAGGGACAACCACTGGAAATACTTGTATAGTTGACAGCAGCCGACAGACACAACTATAGAGCACTGGTGTCGGCTCTGGAACTCAGGTACGGAACCAAGAATCAGTCTGAAGTCTACAGGGCTAGGTTTAGGACGAGAATCTGTGCTAAAGGGGAGAACCTGCAAGAGCTGGCACAGGACTTGGAAAGCATGGCACACAAGGCCTACCCAACTGCACCACACGATCTCCTCAAGTTGTTGCTGAGGGATCAGTTCGTAGATGCCTTGGACAGTCCACAACTTAAGATACAAGTGAAGCAAGCACACCCCTCTACCATGCAGGATGCAATGGCCAGAGCTCTCGAATTTGAATTTTACATTAAGTCCAGACACAGAGGTACCGAGGTTGGTACAGTCATCTGGATTCAAGGCCAGAAAACGTCTAGCTTTACAAGAGAGGTTTGAGGGACTTTGCTGGCACTGTAATAAACCTG
>NW_013753551.1:0-1116 GCF_000517525.1 Limulus polyphemus | reverse complement strand
CGAATCCTATGTTAAGTCCAGCACAGAGGTACCAAGGTTGGTACAGTCATCAGGATTCAAGGCCAGAAAAGGGCAGCTCTCAGAGAAGTTTTATGGACTTTGCTGGCACTGTAACAAACCTGGGCATAAGAGGGCTTAATGCCGGCAACTTCAACACAGGGAAGATGCCTCAGCAGGAAAAGCTGCTACCCAGAAAGGTTGTTGGAACTGTGGAGGACATATGAGGAGCCAGTATAAGAAGAATACTACCAATAAGTCAGCTTGGGAAACCAGTAGTGGTTGGTGCTGAGGGACGCCCACCAACCCCCATTGTGAAAGTCCCAACAGGTAAGTGTAAAATGGCAAGCACACATAGTGTCTACATGACAGGAAAGCTGAATGGACAGGAAAGTGCATCTTTGTCATGGATTCTGCATCTCAGCAAACACTTGTGAGTATCAAGGTGCTAGATCACAAAGGAGTACCAGAAGCCATACAGAAGCTCTGTGGTGTGACAGGACATTATGCAAGGTTGTGGGGACCAGTGTGGGTAACTATTAAGCTCATGGGCATAAAGGACAGACACAAAGTATACTTAGCTGACATTGAAGACCAATGCATATTAGGGTTGAACTACTTACTACCGAGGAAGTGTGTAGTTAACTTTGATAAAATGACGTTTGAGAACAACAAAGGCCAAATTCCGGTAAGTGTTGCTGCATCTGTTGATTTGCATGTCATAGCAATTAAGTCAACTACAATACCCCCTATGTCAGAGAAGATTATTTGGGGTAGAATAAAAGAACATCCCCAAGGAAGCCCGATGCTTGTGGAAGCAGTGGAAGAACCATCCAGGCCAGCGGACGTGAAGATTGGAAGGTCACTTGTGGCAGGTCATCAAGTAGTACCCATAAAAGTGGCTAATTTCTCTAAATGTGAGCAGGCACTTAAGGAAGGGGCATTGGTGGGTGTGTGCCAGGAGGTAGAGCTAGTCAATGTTAAGGCAAGAAATACAACCATAAAGAAAGGACATCCTCTCCCAGAACATTTAACTGACCTCTATGAGAAGAGCATAGTCCATTTGTCATCATCGCAGGCTCTTCAGGTTAGAGAACTTTGGCGAATTATGCAGATGTC
>NW_013753550.1:0-1128 GCF_000517525.1 Limulus polyphemus | reverse complement strand
ACAACCACTGGAAATACTTGGACAGTTTTTAGCAGACGACAGGCACAACTATAGAGCACTGGTAGCTGCTCTAGAACTCAGGTATGGAACCCACAATCAGTCTGAAGTCTACAGAGCTAGGTTTAGGACTAGAGTCCGTGATAAAGGAGAGAGCCTGCAAAAGCTGGCACAGGACTTGGAAAGTATGGCACACAAGGCCTACCCAACTGCACCACCCGATCTCCTCAAGTTGTTGCTGAGGGATCAGTTTGTAGAGGCCTTGGACAGTCCACAACTGAAGATACAAGTGAAGCAAGCACACCCCTCTACCATGCAGTATGCAATGGACAGAGCTCTTGAATTCGAATCCTATGTTAAGTCCAGCACAGTGGTACCGAGGTTGGTACAGTCATCTGGATTCAAGGCCAGAAAAGGGAAACTTTCAGAGAGGTTTGAGGGATTTTGCTGGCACTGTAACAAACCTGGACACAAGAAAGCTCAATGTCGACAACTTCAACACAGGGGAGATGCTACGCAGGAAAGGCTGCTACCCAAAAAGGTTGTTGGAACTGTGGATAGCAAGGACATATGAGGAGCCAGTGTAAGAAGAATACTACCAATAAGTCAGCCTCGGAGAAACCAGTAGTGGTTCGTGTTGAGGGATGCCTACCAACCCCCACCGTGAAAGTCCCAACAGCTAGGTGTAAAATGCCAAGCACATATAGTGTCTATGTGACAGGAAAGCTGGATGGCCAAAGGTGCAACTTTGTCATAGACTCTGCGTCTCAGCAAACCCTTGTGAGCATCAAGGTGTTAGATCACGAAGGAGTACCAGAAGCCATACAGAAACTCTGTGGTGTGACAGGACATTACACAACGTTGTGAGGATCAGTGTGGGTAACTGTTGAGCTCATGGGCATGAAAGACAGACACAAAGTTTACTTGGCTGACATTGAAGATCAATGCATATTAGGGTTGGACTACTTACTACCGAGGAAGTGTGTAGTTAATTTTGATAAAATGACGTTTGGGAACAACAAAGTCCAAATTCCAGTAAGTGTTAAAAGAGAGGTTGAACTAACCAGGTGTCATCAAGCTGAAGTCAAAGTGACTGAAGGAGTTGATGATGGTGAAGTGGAACCAGGTATA
>NW_013753549.1:0-1116 GCF_000517525.1 Limulus polyphemus | reverse complement strand
CAGTGTACTGTACACAAGTAAAATACTCATACCAGGACTTGTGAAAATTACATTTGCATCCAGTGACTGGACTGTAATAGAACTAAACAGTTCAAAATGTTTTGATGGATTAATGGTGAATGGAATTCCAGTGGATATGAAAATCAAAGACATCGTCATTAGAGCCATGAACACAACAATTTTAACCATAAAATTCTAGTCAAATCTGGAGGGAACATTGCAAGACATGAGGCTGTACAAGTAGTACTTCTATATTAAAGAACATTAGAAGTAGTCTCCTTGGATAAAATATTTGGGAATAGGAAGCCTTACATCAGTACAACCTTTAGATATACACAACTGTTTCAATTTAAGTTTATTGCAAGAGTTATGATTTAGATAGTTTATATAGCATGAGTATTAAATTTAGATATTTTTAGAAATGACAGAGTATTGTGAGTTTGCTGACATAATTGTTCACGAATCATACATTATGTACTTCACTAGTTAGGAATTGGTGACTGTTATATTATTCCATCATGTTATTAGAACTTTCTAAGTTTATTTCATTGTTTTATAATTTTCATCCAAAGTGTAGTTTCATAAATAGATATATTTAGATAGTTAGATCTAGATTGCGTGATTGTAAGTTTAGCAATAAAGAGCAAATAGTAGCTATTTTTAAAAGTGAAGTTATCACAGTTCGTATTATAATAACAGAGTAAAAAATAATAATTTATCATGTCAATTGTGTTCCAAAGTAATTGAAACAGCATGTGTGGACTTTGACAAAAAAGAGACAATTTCTTAAAGCTATGGATACAACCGTAGTAACCAACAGTTAGAGTGGTGATTTTCAAATGAAATTATGGCAGACTGTATTTTAATAACAGAGCAGGAAAAATAATTCGTCTTGTCAAATTGTGTTCTAAAGTAACTGAACCAGTCTGTGTAGAGTTTGACGAAAATAAGACAATTATTTGAAGCTCTGGATACAACTGTGATTAGTAACAGTGTAAAGAACATTTGCATATATGTTTCATTTGTTTTAATAGGTTATTTTAACACAAATGGATTTGTGCTGTCTGTATACTATTTGAAATTTATCACCAACAAGTCACAGAAACTTAATGTAAA
>NW_013753548.1:0-1115 GCF_000517525.1 Limulus polyphemus | reverse complement strand
GGAGACGTAACAATACATTATAACTTGTTACACAGTTTCACAAAATATAAATTCTTGTTCTATATTTATCTCATTTCAATTTATAGAAACAATTTCATCCATAAAGCAAACAAATGTTTTATCTTTCAGTCTTACAAGGAGTTAATATATCTGAGAATTTTAATATATATCTGCAGGGAACAGTGAACTTGATGTGTGTACATGCTAGCCTGAACTGATGTTTTTTGTGACAATCTTTTTGGGAGGTTTTTGAAACTGTATATTTCTGGAGCATCTTTTGAAAAATGTGTTTGATCTCAAACATTAGTGTTCAATATCTTATTAATGGTCTATGTTCAACAAGTATTCCTGGATAGTGTAATAAATAACGTTTAAGCCCAATAATTTCTGGATAGTATAATTAATATTGTTTAGGCCTAAATTAGTCTCTTGAAAAACAATTTTCCTCTGTTCTAAATGCCACCCCAGTGGCACAGCAGTATGTTGGTGGACTTACAATGCTAGAAACCGGGTTTCAATACCCGTGGTGGGCAGAGCACAGATAGCCCATTGTGTAGCTTTGTGCTTAACTTCAAAACAAACAAACTACTCTAACTAGTCTTCTAAATAAACTCTCTGACATGCAACTTGAGATAAGTTTTTGGTACATAAATCAGAGTGACTATTTCTTTCAGTTTTAAATATAATTGTCAGACTTTTTTCCTTGATATACATTCCTATAATAAGTGAAAGTAATCTTAACAAGAACCCAGTTTTGTACTGTATCACTTTTTAACTTGTTTGGGTTTTCTTTAACTACAACTGGTTTATCTAGACAATCTGATCCAGTGGAGTCTAAAATTCCCTAACATGAAACATACACGAAACGATTTTTATTTTATTTGCTGAGCCAAGTAGGTTCATAATTCCAAATCCATTTCATATAAGTACAAAATGATTTGGAATTTTTCTCATAACAGACAATAAACAGACACTTCATTCTCTCGAACCTTGTTGTTTAATTAAAAATGCTGAGAAAAAATAACATAAAGTGATTTAATAGATATTTATTGCACATTTATTTATTTATCATTTTGATCATACAACCTAGATTAAGTACTTCTTGTTTGGTACAA
>NW_013753547.1:0-1116 GCF_000517525.1 Limulus polyphemus | reverse complement strand
AGCAGAGCATGAACCACTGAATACACTCCAGCAAAGTTGGTGTTTGGTCGGGAACTTTGGTTGCCAGTGGATCTGATAACAGGATGCCCACCTTACGAAGAATTGTCTGAAAATGTGTCAGCATTTGTGAAAGTGTTATCTGAAAGGATGGATGATATTCACCATCAAGTGCATTCAAACTTGAAAACGTCTGCTGATTACATGAAGCTATGCTGTGATAAGAGATCTACTGAAGTCAGCTTTGTACCAGGAGACAGGGTGTGGTTGTATAATCCCCAGGAAGATCAAAGGGAAGTCTCCTGAGATGTATTCTCCATGGGAAGGCCCATATGACATAGTGGATCACCTCTCAGACGTGACTTTCCAAATAAAATGTGGTCGGCGAGGTAAGCCAAAGCTGGCGCATGCCAACAGGCTTTGGCATTATCACGACACAGGACATTTCAGTTGGAACGAAGTGAACAATGGAACAAATGACGCTGCTGAAGATGTGTCACCTGAAAAAGCCACTGTCAAAGAAGAAACTCTACCCGTTTTGAGAAGGGAAACAGCGAAGCCCTTAAGGAAGTTACAACCACTGATGTGACTGTTACCGATAATAGGACATTTCCTGATGTAGCAGATGAACCCCACGTGAAGCAGAAGCCAACGAGACGGAGGCCAGTACGGAAGAGGATATGTCCTGTAAAATTAGGATACTTTGTTGTATTTGAATTTTGTGTTTGTAAATTCTGTACACTTAATCAAGTTATTGTTAATTATCTATTGGGTTAATGTAAGTGGCTATTGTTTGGGACGAACAATACTAAAGAATGGGCAGTGTTACGACAGCGGAAGTCACGTGACGCTGGTAACACGTGATGAGTTTCTAGAAGGATTATGATGGCTCGAGTGTTTGCCAGACGCCCTCTATTTTAATATATAAGCCCGGCGAATAAAGGGAAACAATAATTGCAGATACAGAGATAATTGAGTTCAGTGAATGGTAGTGACCGTAAGGAAAGTGCGTGAATCGTTGTGAATTATAGCGTTTGTGTAAGTTAAAGTGACTGTTGAAATTCTGTGTATTGCAAAGTTGTATTGAGAAAGAACAAAGTAGTTTTATTTTAGAAAGGA
>NW_013753546.1:0-1452 GCF_000517525.1 Limulus polyphemus | reverse complement strand
CCTAACCATAGGTCGTGCCAGACATAGTCGAACAGGCTTAAAAGAAACCTAATTTTATACATTGAAACAAAACACAGCGAAAAAAAAACTTACCATAATTATCCTACATATTTTATTAACTCGATTATGTTCTAATAACGTGAGATAAAAATTGTACAAATATGGGAATTTTATATTATCCTGTTTGTGGTAAGTCCTGATTACCCTTAATAACAAGAAAAAGACTACAATAGATTACTAGAAAGAGTGACTTTTCATTCCCATTACATAATATACAATGATTTACTCTAAACTGGCTATATGATACAATGACTGAATAATACACATCTTGACTAATTATTTGGTAAAATCAAGCAGTATATACCAAGAGCTGGGATTTATTTTCAATATTGCTTTCTTGTTCTTGTTGCCAAGCGCAAAGCTACATAATGGGGTATCTGTGCTTCCCACTGCAGGTATCGAAATACAACTTTGGACGTTGTAAGTCCTCAGATTTACCGCTGAGCCACCGAAGGGTTTATCACACTGTCATGATTTATGAAAGGATCTTTGAGTATTTTTTGACCTTCAGGAAATTCGTTAAAGATAAAATAAGAAAGGATGGTACATTGAGTAAATTAAATTCCGAAACACTGTTTTGTGTCATGCAATAAAAGTATTGAAATTGTTTTAAAGAGCCATTTAGAAAACAAATTCAGTTAGTGCTCAATAGTCTGTAATTTTGAATAATAAATCGTCAGTATTTACATAGATGCATTAAAGTTTGAAAATTTGTGAAATTATGCTTTGTTGTAATAATTAATTTTGCAACTTCAAACATATCAAAATTTAATGCTTCTATTAAAAAAAAAGAAAAAAGAAGTTAATTAATTGTTATACATTACTGCTTTAATATAAATACTTACCCAGTGAGTAGGTCACCTATTTGCCAGATAAATCCGATGAATATAAGATTCTTCCACGTAAAGTTGTAGAAGAACTTTACTTATGGGCGATCAGTCCGGATCTGACTTTGACCGCTGCAGTTCTAGCCATACCAACTATGTGCATAAGTTTAATCAATGCCATTGTTACGTATACTCATGACGTGTTACTCGTTTTATTCTACTTTCCAGGCCAGGAGTTCTCACGCAGAAGAGGCTCCAAATGAAGGACTTAAAATGATGCAGAAAATTTCTTCGCCCCCACCCACCAGTGTCTCAGCGGAAAGTCTGAAGGCTTGTAACGCTAAAACAAAAAACGGGTTTCGAATACCCGTAGCGGACACAGCACAGGTAGCCCATTGTGCAGTTTGTGCTTAACATCAAACAAGCAAAATCTGGTTGTGATACAAGGAAAGCATTTCCATTTTTCAGTTCGTATCAGATTTTCGCGCACAAGTTACACAAGAACTATCTGCACAATAGGCGTGCGCAATTTTGAACTGATAAACTAGAGCTAATGTAGCTGGTT
>NW_013753545.1:0-1881 GCF_000517525.1 Limulus polyphemus | reverse complement strand
CAACAATAGATTAACGTAATTATTTAGATAAGAATCTGTAGAAAAAGCGTTCACCCGCTGGCTAATAATTCAGCACAGATTTGCACTCACACATAGGCCTAGGACGCTTGGCCTATAGTAGATGATACCACTAAGTTAGATCTAATAATAATAATTTAGATAAGATCATAAAAATCTGTATAAAAAAACACTTACCTGCTGGCAAATGATTCATCAGAGATCTAGTAGACCTAGTCCGCCTAGCCTGCTAGTAAAGTTGCGTTGTAAACACTTGTAAGTTGTAACGTTATTATTAGGCCTATACATACGATTTTTAACAACCGGTTCGTGGAGGTCATTAAATTCTAAGAACAGGTTCGCACGAACCGGTGCGAACCGGCTGAATCCCACCACTGGTTTTTTGGGTTTCCTGCTTTATGTTTAATAGGGTTACGAGTTTTTGTTTTTTTCTGCTTTATGTTTAATAGGGTTACGAGTTTTTGGTTTTTCCTGTCTTTATGTTTAATAGGATTATGTAGTTTTTTGTTTTCCTGTCTTTATGTTTAATAGTCGTTACGAGTTTTTGTTTTTTCTGTCTTTATGTTTAATAGGGTTATGAGTTTTTTAGTTTTCCTGCTGTATATTTAATAGCGTTACGAGTTTTTGTTTTTTTCTGCTTTATGTTTAATAGGGTTACGAGTTTTTGGTTTTTCCTGCTTTATGTTTAATAGGATTACGAGTTTTTTGGGTTTTCCTGCTTAACACTAGTTTTAAACACACAAGCACTAATACATCACAACACTCAGACATCCTAATATAAGTACTCCAGTAATACAGTAGTGAGTCGATCGAGTATTTTAACACAAGGTTATACCAGTTTTAAACACACAAGCACTAATACATCACAGCACTCAGACATCCTAATATAAGTACTCCAGTAATACAGTAGTGAGTCGATCGAGTATTTTAACACAAGGTTATACCAGTTTTAAACACACACAAGCACTAATACATCACAGCACTCAGACATCCTAATATAAGTACTCCAGTAATACAGTAGTGAGTCGTTGAGTATTTTAACACAAGGTTATACCAGTTTTAAACACACAAGCACTAATACATCACAGCACTCAGACATCCTAATAAAAGTACTCCAGTAATACAGTAGTGAGTCGATCGAGTATTTTAACACAAGGTTATACCAGTTTTAAACACACAAGCACTAATACATCACATCACTCAGACATTCTAATATAAGTACTCCAGTAATAGCAACTCTAAATTCACTCTCGTCAAGTTCATAAACAATAACCCCTGGAAGCATTTTATTTTTTTCATAAAGGTCCAGGTTCTTAATGGAAATAAAAAAGGTTCCAACTACATCACTGGATGAAAAAAAAACACAAAAACTGAAAGACCACACAAACTTATATCAAGGAGAGAATAGCTTCCTAATGACGTGTGAAGACCGTTTGGGGCGGAATGACCTGTACGAACTGAGAGGGCAGTATTGGCCTCTGTTGGATTTCTTAAAACCAAGTATATATATATATAGAGAGAGAGAGAGACTAAAGAACCTGTTGGAAACAATGATAACAAGGAAAACGAACGAAGAAAAGCACCTGGTAATGCCACAAAGAAATATCTGGTAACTCGATATAGTGCATTTAATGACGTCTGGAGGGGAGGGCGTAGACACGCTACAGGAGACGACAAAAAATGGTTCTCAGTGGGTGGTAAGGTAGACTTGTAACAATAGAAGTGATGCGACATTCAGTCGAAAGTTGTTCATTCAGAGAGACAATACTTGGAGTAAAATATAAACCTATTAAACATAAAGCAGGAAAAACCAAAAATCTCATAATCCTATTAAACATAACCTTGTGTTAAAATACTCAACGA
>NW_013753544.1:0-1112 GCF_000517525.1 Limulus polyphemus | reverse complement strand
AGGTTCCTTTTTTTGTCAGTGTAAAACACTTAAATAAATACACCATAGCTAGCAACTACATGTAAATCATATAGTCAATTCATTACTCCAGGTACAAGGTCAGTGATCTATGACCTACAGATTAAATAAACATTTTTCAAATAACACATTCCATCAACAATTATAGTCACACTATTGTCCAAAAACTACTTTCAACTTTAATTTAAATTTCAATACTTACTCTGGTTGTAGAAAACAGCCCGTTAAGTAAACTTTGAGCTTGAATGCTGAGTCTCTGTTTACAACCAATCTGCAATTTGGTTTTAAGCAGAAATCTTCGACTACACGGTGTACTTTTGCTGTACAAGAAATAATCCAGTATTACTCAAGTAATGACACGATCGTGTTTTGCATGCTTTTATATGCAAGTCAGGCTTTTGACCTTCTCCAGTATATTAAACTGTTTAAACAATAACTTGAGAAAGGTTTATGTCCTTTAACATGTAGAGTACTGTTACTTATGCATACACAACAGTTGGTGCGGCTTTACTGGGGAGATACTTTTTCAGGTTCGATATCCGTGTCCAACTGTGTTGTTCAAGATGGAATTCTATTGCCTGTGCTTTTTTCTATCTATGCTGATATGTTACTTACTGAGCTAGGCAACTGTGGTCAAGGTTGCTACATTGGTAGAACATTTCCAGGATGAGAACTGGGTTATTGAATATGTTGAAAATTGCTAAACAAATAGGCAAGAACCTGAACATTAAGTTCAGTCCAGCAAAATGCCAGTTTTTGAAATTCATGTGTCCTACTTCAGTTAGTAATGATAATGTAGAACAGCCTACATTGTTCTGGGTCATGATGGTTCCATTAAGCAAATCAGCTGTACACCTTGGTCATTACCTCGGCTTTAATTACAGAGTAAATTCAATTCAGAAAAGTGTGAATGATTTGTACCAGACATGTAATTCATTACTATCTAAATTTTCACATTGTTCATATCATGTGCAATACAGTCTGTTAAAACATATTGTATGTGTTCATATTGATCGAATCTTTGGAATTTTGATCATAAGACAATCCAGTTTTTATTGCGCATGCCGGAAATGCATTCGTCGCATTCTCATGGT
>NW_013753543.1:0-1117 GCF_000517525.1 Limulus polyphemus | reverse complement strand
GCAAAGTCATTTAAGTTTTAACAAAGTTTAAAAAATTGTTGGATAGTCAGCATGGTTTCACTAGGGGAAAACCTTCCCTTACTAATTCTAATCTTTTGACATTCTTTAAAGAAGTTACTGCATATGTAGATGAGGATACAGGTGTGGATTTGGTGCATCCAGATTTTCATAGAGCTTTTGACAATGTGCCACATAAAAGGCTTGTAAAACAAATATCTCTATAGGTGTGGGGGATAGGTTAGCAAATTGGATAGAAGAAAGCAGAGACTTGTTAAAAAGTTATTTTTATAAGTGTGGAAGATAAGTGAGCTCAATGGATAGAAAAGTTGCTGAATGGAAGAAAGTAGAGGGTTGTATTAAATGGAGTTCAGTCAAACTGGATTAATGTTACAAGTGTTACTGTTAAGACCTTTGATTTTTTTGATTTACATCAGTGGCAGAAATGAAGGAATGGTCAATAAATTACTTAAATTTGCTGATGATATTAAAGTTTTGGGTGTTCCTGGCTATGGAAAGGATGCTGCTGTTTTACAATAGGATTTAGATTGTTTGGTAATAGCTTTAAATTACAATAAAAGCAAGGTAATATATGTTTGAAACCACAGTTTTAATTAGGAGTATACTTTCTGGTGGGAATATCTTAACAGTGTTATGGAATTAAAGAATCTTGGTGTTCTGGTTGATTAGTCTCTTAAGCCATCCAAGCAGCATGCTGTTAGTGGCAGGGCAAATAGGATTTTAGGTTGTATCTACAGAAACATTGAATACAAGTCTAAAGAGGTTATAATGCCATTGTATAGGTCATTGGTTAGGCCACACTTGGAGTATTATGTTCAGTCTTAGGCTCCTTACCTTAGGAAGGACATTGAACTGTTGGAAAGGGTTCACAGGAAGGCTACTAGAATGGTGCCTGGGATAGAAAGGTTGTCATAGTAGGATAGGTTAAAATCTCTGAAACTTTTCTCATGAAAAAAAAAAGCATTAGAGAGGATCTGATTGAGGTGTTTAAGATTATTAAGGGAATTGATAGTGTTGATGAATAATTTTTTTCTCATATTTAATGGTGAGAATGGTAAAATGAGGGGACATAAATTTTGGCAGGTTAGGAGTTATCTTT
>NW_013753542.1:0-1117 GCF_000517525.1 Limulus polyphemus | reverse complement strand
CTTTAACGAAAAATAAAATGTCCTGTAAAAACCTAAAACATAATTCAACTTTCGCTAACACAGAGTAAAAACAATCGAAAAGGTGGGGTTTATTTTATAAGAAGACATCATAGCCTTTTAGATGTTGGAATTTTGTTTGAACAATCTTATTTCTAAAGCAATTCTTTGTTTCCAATATAATTTAAGACAAAAAAAAAGAATGGAAAAATCGAAGCTAGCCGAAATTTTGATAACAGATTATGAAATAACTATTGGGAGTTATGATAAAAGGATATCCATTTTGAAACTGTTGGTTCAAGGGCATCTTTGTGTTGAAATATTAAGAAAAATAATTTTTTCAAGATTTGGGTAAAACATGAGCTATAGCCTTGGCTTATAGATGAAAATATGAAATTTTAAAAAGTACTTTTTTTGACGCCAAGTTAATATAAAAATATCGGCTATTGCTTTTTTCGGCGAAAAAGAAAAAAACTGAGGCATTATTCCATTAACGAAAAATATTATGTCCCGAAAAAACCTAAAAAAACTTAGCTTTTTCTAACCCAGAGTAGAAACAATCGAAAAGGTGGATTTTATTTTATAAGAAGACGTTATGGCCTTTTAAATGTTGGGATTTTGTTTCAATAATCTTTTTATAAAAGCTATTCTTTGTTTACAATATATCTAATATGACAAGTCTTCTTTTACTTGAAAATGTTTCTAATTCAACATTAATAGAAAATAAATAAGTTAAAGATGCAAGTCCTTTACTTGAACAAGTTTCTAATAGAACATTCATAGTTAATAAGGTTAGGATGCAAGTCCTTTACTTGAACAAGTTTCTAATTCAACATTCAAGGATAATAAGGTTAAGATGTAAGTCCTTTACTTGAACAAGTTTCTAATTCAACATTCACAGATAATAAGGTTAAGATGCAAGTCCTTTACTTGAACAAGTTTCTAATTCAACATTTATAGATAATAAGGTTAAGATGCAAGTCCTTTACTTGAAGAAGTTTCTAATTCAACATTTATAGATAATAAGGTTAAGATGCAAGTCCTTTACTTGAAGAAGTTTCTAATTCAACATTCAAAGATAATAAGGTTGACATGCAAGTCCTTTACTTGAACAAGTTTT
>NW_013753541.1:0-1113 GCF_000517525.1 Limulus polyphemus | reverse complement strand
TTTTTAGTTTTTCGATCTTCATTGCTCATAGAACAGACTCACGAACACAAGTTGTTTGAAAACAATATCTCTTCTCGCAAAGTTAGTTCGTTTGTTCACTGCTTGCTATGTAACATCGGTGATATAAAGGGTTGTCAACTGACCCAAATAGCCCCTCTTTTGGGTCCTACTAACTCCTCTTGTTATTATCTGATTGCTACTCTTTGGAGTAATACGAGTTTATCATGATGTTCTAAAGCATTTCTTGAAAGATATTAGTACGTGCAATGGAAATATTTCTTTCCTTTCTACAGTACCTGTAAGCCAGGTAAGGGCTCTTGTAGATACCAGATTTGGAACTGGCTCGGCTATTTAAACACAAGTGGCTTAATATTTCCTTTGTTTGTTTGTTTTCTAAGTATTTAGTTGTCGAAGTTACACTTTTAAATGGGATTAGACTGGCCTTCAATTTGAATGGCAATGGTAATTGAGGAAACAAACACGTACAGTTTGTTTGTTTGTTTTTTCGGACTGGTTCACACATTCACTTATAACCAAAGAACACCTTGTCTAAAGAAACACATAAAGTTTGTTTTTGTTTTTGAATTTCGCGCAAAGCTACACGATGGCTATCTGCGCTAGCCGTCCCTAATTTAGCAGTGTAAGACTAGAGGGAAGGCAGCTAGTCATCACCACCCACCGCCAACTCTTGGGCTACTCTTTTACCAACGAATAGTGGGATTAACCGACACGTTATAACGCCCACACGGCTGAAAGGGCGAGTACGTTTGGTGGGACGGGGATTCGAACCCGTGACCCTCAGATTACGAATCGAGCGCCCTAACTCTCTGGCCATGCCGGGCCCGAGTATTTTATTCGTTGGCCACTGGAATTAATTGCAGCAAACATGCTTGGGAAGGATTATTTTACTCTTTGGCCAGGGGAGTTACCAATGATATCATCCATGCCTTCGAAGAAGCATTTTACTCTTTGGCCACTGGAATTATCAACAGAAGGATTGGCAGCTTTCGAAAAATCTGATCCTCATCAATCGAATGATTTCATTTTATTTCATAGTCAAAGTGGCTACGTAAGATTTCTACCTTCATAAACAAAGGCTGATAAAAAAACAAA
>NW_013753540.1:0-1303 GCF_000517525.1 Limulus polyphemus | reverse complement strand
GACACATTAATTAGTAAATTAACCAGCCTCTGCACAGAGTAAATACTTTACAGACACTTACCACAGTAACAATGTTACAACCATACTAGACACATTAATTAGTAAATTAACCAGCTTCTGCACAGAGTAAATACTTTACAGACACTTACCACAGTAACAATGTTACAACCACAGAGTAAATACTCTACCAGACACTTACCACAGTAACAATGTTACAACCACAGACACTTACCACAGTAACAATGTTACAACCACAGACACTTACCACAGTAACAATGTTACAACCACACCTAGTAGACACTTACACAGTAACAATGTTACAACCACACCTAGTAGACACTTACCACAGTAACAATGCTACATTCACAGACACTTACCACACTAACAATGTTACAACCACAGACACTAACCATAGTAGCAATGACTTACTACTTATCCGTCCATTTTCTATATAATCTTTGGTCACTGGTAAACACATCTCCAAATGTACACAAATCTTGTGAAAGTATGGAATACGTTTCTAAACTGTTCATAGCTTTTTTCAGACAATATTCTGTCTGACGCTTAATGTTTCACTTTCACAAGTCATACATGTTAAAACCAAAAGTTAATGAACGACTTACTATTTAACTTTACTATTATATAAAATGCCATAACTTTCAGACTGTCTAATGCTAAGACACTATCAGGGAATCGCATGTATACAATCTGGACACAGACTTTTAGAAAGTACAAAGGTCACACACAAACAATGTGGACACTGACGTCAAGACAAGTGTTTGTTAGATGGTCATCACGTGATCACAGACAGTGTTTTATCAATGTAGAAGTAGAGGAAAGTTTGACAAAAACACACCAGTTCGAAGAAATAAAACTAAAGTGTGGCAGTCCGAAGTGTTTGATATTCAAAGCTACTCACAGGCGTATTAGAAAATCCATAGCATTAGAATGATCAAATTTAGTTTGCAATAACTGGCTAGTTAGTTCTCGGACCAAGTGATTAGAGTTTTTAGTAACATGAATTATACAAAACAATGTTTTTCATTTAACAAAGTATCAGTTCTTATAATCATTATATAAAGGTAATAATAAATGTCAGACACGTGTTATAGTGGATCACTATACCCCAATGTCAGACATGTGTTATAGTGGGTCTTTATTGCCCAATGTTAGACACGTATTATAGTGGCTTGCTATCCCTCCAATGTTAGACATGTGTTATAGTGGATCACTATACCCCAATGTCAGACATGTGTTATAGTGGGTCTTTATTGCCCAATGTTAGACACATATTATAGTGGCT
>NW_013753539.1:0-1112 GCF_000517525.1 Limulus polyphemus | reverse complement strand
TCCCCTGTGCTGAAGTTGCCAGCACTGAGCTCTCTTGTGCCCAGGTTTGTTACAAGTACCGGCAAAGTCCCTCAAACTTCTCTGAAAGCTGTCCTTTTCCGGCCTTGAATCCTGATGACTGTACCAACCTTGATACTTCTGCACTGGACTTAACGTAGGATTCGAATTCAAGAGCTCTGGCCATTGCATCCTGCATAGTAGAGGGGTGTGCTTGCTTTACTTGTATCTTCAGTTGTGGGCTGTCCAAGACATCTACAAACTGATCCCTCAGCAACAACTTGAGGAGATCGGATTGGGTAGACCTTGTGTGCCATACTTTCCAAGTCCTGTGCAAACTCTTGCAGGCTCTCCTCTTTAGCACGGACTTTCGTCCTAAACCTAGCTTTGTAGACTTCAGACTGATTTTCAGTTCCATACCTGAGTTCTAGAGCAGCTACCAGTGCTCTATAGTTGTGCCTGTCGTCTGCTGACAACTGTCCAAGTATTTCCAGTGGTTGTTCCTTCAGGCTCGTTGCCAGGTACACTGCTTTCTGCTCCTCTTTTCGTCCATTCATTTCTGCCAGGAGGTCATATTGTGCTCTATATGCTTCTCATGGTGCCTTCCCATCGAATTCCTGTGGCTTCCTTCGTACTAGATCACCCCTATTTCTGACATTCATATCTGGGATGTGACTTCTGACATGACTGAAGATGTCTGCATTAGGGTTTAGCTGCGGAGTCTCGAAGAGGCTTCCTGTTGTCTGGGGCTGATTAGGTCTATAGTTAATATATCTTCCCTGTGTAAAAGACAGTAAATCGCCCGTTAATGTATTTAATTCACTTTGAAATTTACTAATGTTTTCCATTTGTACTTCTTGCCACTGTTGTTGACTTTCCTGTAGTTGCTGCTGACGTTCCCGCAACTGTTGGAGACTTGCTTCCTGTTTCCTTTCTTGTTCCAATTGCCACTGCTGTAGTCTCTCTTCTTGTTTATTTTTTTATCCTCCAACAACTGCTATAATCTCTCTTGTTGTTTCTTTTCTTTTTCTTCCAACAACTGCTGTAATATCTCTTCTTGTTTCTTTTCTTCATCCTCAACACTGCTGTAATCTCTCTTGTTGTTTCTTTCTTTT
>NW_013753538.1:0-1116 GCF_000517525.1 Limulus polyphemus | reverse complement strand
CAGAACATAGACATGCTTCGTCACATGTCTACCAACATGTACGGACTGTAATAATCTCTATAAAGGGGAGACTAGTAGAAATGTATATACTGGAATAGCAGAACATAGACATGCTTCGTCACATGTCTACCAACATGTACGGACTGTAATAATCTCTATAAAGGGGAGACTAGTAGAAATGTATATATTAGAATAGCAGAACATAGACATGCTTCGTCACATGTTTACCTACATGTACGGACTGTAATGATCTCTATATAGGGGAGACTGGTAGAAATTTATATATTAGAATAGCAGAACATGGACATGCCCCATCATATTTCTATCAACATTTTAAAAATGTAGAACATTGTAGTGAAAATAAAATTATTCAAATTATGTGTCTAGAACCTAATGTTAATAAATATAAAATAAAGATGGCAATTTTAATAAAGGGATACAAACCTATAATAAATAAAACACAAGTAGGTTTATAATTATGCTAATGTCAAAGTTATGTTTGTAACGTCACCAATGGGTGTATTTAATTGTTTTATTTGATATTTTTTCTATTCCATTTGAACTGTTTCCCGAATTTTTAAAATAATGTAGTGTAGTAATATGTGGATTATGTTACACGTATTACAATTAGTAAAGTCAAGAATGTATTTCATGTACATTAGTGAAATGTGGATTATGTTAAATTTAAGAGAATTGAGTGTGGATTACATTACACGTTCAGTAATGAAACATAAATTACCTACACCTAGATAGAGTACAGATTGCACTAAATATGGATTTGTGAAGTCTAGTTTCAAATATACAAACTGTAATTGCGTATACATTGTATGAAACCTAGGTTAATGAGAAGTCTAAGCTATTGTTACGACAGCGGAAGTCACTTGACCCTGGTAATACGTCATGAGTTTCTAGAAGGATCATGACTTTTCTTGGTAACTCTAGTCTTTTCCAGGCGCTCTCTATTTTAATATATAAGCCCGGTAAATAAAGGGGAGATAATAATAGCATATTAAAGACAGATATAGAGACAGATAATTGAGTCAAGTGAGCGGTAGTGATCGTAAGTAAAGTGCGTGAATCGTTGTAAATTATAGCGTGTGGTTAAGTGAAAGTGAC
>NW_013753537.1:0-1442 GCF_000517525.1 Limulus polyphemus | reverse complement strand
GTGTACTGTCAATAAGAAGACTCAAGATTTAACGATACTGTGTACTTTCAATAAGAAGACACAAGATTTAACAAAACTGTGTACTGTCAATAAGAAGACACACGATTTAACAATACTGTGTACTATCAATAAAAAGACGCAAGATTTAACGACACTGTGTACTGTCAACAAGAAGACACACGATTTAACGATACTGTGTACTTTCAATAAGAAGACACAAGATTTAACAATACTGTGTACTGTCAATAAGAAGATACAAGATTTAACAAAACTGTGTACTGTCAATAAGAAGACACACGATTTAGCAATACCGTTTATTGTCAATAAAAAGACACAAGATTTAACAATACTGTGTACTGCCAATAAGAAGACGCAATATTTAACAATACTGTGTACTGTCAATAAGAAGACACAAGATTTAACAATACTGTGTACTATCAATAAGAACACAGAAGATTTAACGATAATGTGTACTGTCAGTAAGAAAACACAAAATTTAACAATAATGTGTACTGTCAGTAAGAAAACACAAAATTTAACAATAATGTGTCCTTTCAATAAGAAGACACAGGATTTGACAATACTGTGTATTGTCAGTAAGAAGACACAATATTCAAAGATAATGTGTACTGTCAGTAAGAAAACACAAGATTTAACGATACTGTGTACTGTCAATAAGAAGCAACAGGATTTAAAGATACTGTGTACTGTCAATAAGAAGACACAATACTTAACGATACTGTGTACTTTCAATAAGAAGACAAAAGATTTAACGATACTGTGTACTGTCAGTAAAAAGACACAAGATTTAACAATACTATGTTCTGTCAATAAGAAGACACAAGAATTTTAAATACTGTGTACTATCAATAAGAACAAACAAGATTTAACAATACTGTGTAATGTCAATAAGAAGACAAAATATTCAACGATAATGTGTACTGTCAGTAAGAAAACACACGATTTAACAATAATGTGTCCTGTCAAGAAGAAGACACAAGATTTAACAATACTGTGTATTGTCAATAAGAAGACACAATATTCAACGATAATGTGTACTGTCAGTAAGAAAACACAAGATTTAAATATACTGTGTACTGTCAATAAGAAACCACAATTAAATCTTGAGTCTTCTTATTGACAGTACACAGTATCGTTAAATCCGATACTGTGTACTTTCAATAAGAAGACACAAGATTTAACAATACTATGTTCTGTCAATAAGAAGACACAAGATTTATAAATACTGTGTACTATCAATATAACACACAAGATTTAACAATACTGTGTAATGTCAATAAGAAGACACAATATTCAACGATAATGTGTACTGTCAGTAAGAAAACACAAGATTTAACAATAATGTGTACTGTCAATAAGAAGATACAAGATTTAACAAAACTGTGTACTGTCAATAAGAAGACACACGATTTAGCAATACC
>NW_013753536.1:0-1119 GCF_000517525.1 Limulus polyphemus | reverse complement strand
AAAATGTTCAATAATGTTTTAGTAATGGAAGACAGTACATACAACGATATCAGCATCTGATGATGGAAGATGTCAGAATGATCCTATCAATTTTTACTTGCTACAACGGCATAATAAAAATGAAACATTAACTAATAGTCACCTCCTACACTGAATTGGAGAGCAAGGGTAGTTTTTCAGTTATCAACAGTTAGTCTAATGAATTTTGAATGTTATATCAACATTCAACATACACAGACACAGTCTACAAAATAGAATCAGCCTTCAGCTATTTAATGAAGAAGGATTGGAAGGTCACGCTGATGACAGGGAGTGTTAATTAACTTCCAATAGAATCAGCCTTGACTATCTTATAGTGTTTCAAAAGTTTGAAAGTATATTGAGTATTTGTTTTGAATAGTCCGTGTTCAAAGTAATTTTCATTTTAAAATTAAAAATACTTTTCTTCATCTCAAAAATCTCAAATTTCCTTTGCGTAATCCCTAAAACCTCTTAAATCCATTTTAAACGTTTTTACAGTAAAACTATATAGTTTATTTGTTGTTTTCTCTACCCTATCTCAAAACGGGATCGGTAAATTCGACCGACCTCACAACCACGAAAAAAATATCTAAATAAACCTTTTTTTTTCTTTCTAGAATGACTTCAAATTGTACCATGAAACTACATTCGTTTATCCTAATTAGTTCAAGTTCGTAATATTATACATCTATTTATAATTATGTTTTATTGCCCTTTGAACAGTGTCTAACTAATATCCGCGCCATTATAACTTAATATAAGTTGTAAATCACTCGTTGAACGTGCAGCTCACGTTACGCTATCGAATTACAATACCCACGAGCTGCTCACGTATGTGACTCGTGATACATTTTAATTATATTATTATTATTACATATTTTACCTAACTTAGTCTTAAATAACTTAAAAAGATCCGTGCTTTTATGTTTCAGTTACGCTTATAATAATAAATAAAGACTAATTATGAACAACAAAAATAAAGTACTTATTCAATCTTCTTTTTTCTTGCCCTCGATTGCACTTAACAATTCTTATTTAATTAAATAATTCACCAAAGAATATAAACTAATAACATGCAAAAAGTAGACAAATTCATTT
>NW_013753535.1:0-1105 GCF_000517525.1 Limulus polyphemus | reverse complement strand
CACTGTGGGGATCATGCCCTGGTTTTTAGCGTCCCACTCAGCCACCAAGGAGCAACGCTGAATGTACCAACACCCTGAGGGCCAAAAAATGAATAACATTGAACTAACCCAAAATGGATCACTTTTCAGAAATGTTGAGAAGTGACTCCAAAAGATGAGAAAGAATAACTTGGAAAAATGATCATTTCCATCTTGGAAAGATGACGAGGACTGACTTAGAAGGATAATCACCACTATATCGGAAAGATGAGCTGTAATAACTTGAAAAGATGACGAGGACTGACTTAGAAGGATAATCACCACTAACGCGGAAAGATGAGCTGTAATAACTTGAAAAGATGACGAGGACTGACTTAGAAGGATAATCACCACTAACTCGGAAAGATGAGCTGTGAATAACTTGAAAAGATGATGACGAGGACTGACTTAGAAGGATAATCACCACTAACTCGGAATAATGAGCTGCAATAACTTCGAAAGATGATCATTCAAAATGATCAGAACCAACTTTTAAAATGATTAAGACCAACTTTGAGAGTTAATCAGGACGAATTTGGAAAGATGATCAGAACTAACTTCCAAAGGACTGTAATTGAATAATGTAAACCAGCTGTCAGAAATAAGGACCAACACTGAGAGAACTGACATTGAACAATAAATGAAAACCATCAAAGTGCAACTATTTTGTGATGAATAACTACGAATTAAGTGATACCGAAATATATTTCCAAAATAAAATTAATTTAAAACTTGGTCCTTAGTTGCCTGTTTAGCTGAAAATGGCGGTTACTGAAACCTTATATGTTACATATTTCATTTTTATGACATAGATAATTGAGAGTAATTACTGAATAAAAAATAACAATTTAAAACAAAAATAAAACACATCTGTTGAAAGCATCAGAGTTTCATCGTTATTGTTTTTCAATGAGAAAAATTATAGAAACCTATAACTGTTAGAATAGAGAAAACACCTAAACCGATGATTCTGATAAAAAAAAGGGATGATGGCAGTCCTCTCTTATAAATGCAATTGAGGACAGTTTGTATGTTTGATATAAGTCAATCCTGCACACTAGAGGAATCATACTCCGTATTTAGCATT
>NW_013753534.1:0-1284 GCF_000517525.1 Limulus polyphemus | reverse complement strand
ATTATTATAAACATGGTACAAGTAAAAAGTTTCTACAGGTACAGTAATGAAACAATTTTCATAAATATTTTGTTTAGTCAGGGAATCTGTATTCTGAAAATTTTCACAGACAACTATTGATTAACATTTCTTTTTTGTGTGTTTCTGAAATGTACGAAGTGGGAAGAATTATCTAACATACAAACAGATTCTATTAAAGTCTACAGTTATCTAACATACAAACATATTCTGATAAAGTCTACAGTCGTCTAACATACAAACAGATTCTATTAAAGTCTACAATCATCTAATATACAAACATATTCTACTAAAGTCTACAGTCATCTAACATACAAACAGGTTATATTAAAGTCTACAGTCATCTAACATACAAACAGGTTATATTAAAGTCTACAGTCATCTAACATACAAACATTCTATTAAAGTCTACAGTCGTCTAACATACAAACAGATTCTATTAAAGTCTACAGTCGTCTAACATACAAACAGATTATATTAAAGTCTACAGTCATCTAACATACAAACAGATTCTATTAAAGACTACAGTCGTGTAACATACAAACAGATTCTATTAAAGACTGCAGTCGTGTAACATACAAACAGATTATATTAAAGTCTACAGTCATCTAACATACAAACAGATTCTATTAAAGTCTACAGTCGTCTAACATACAAACAGATTCTATTAAAGTCTACAGTCGTCTAACATACAAACAGATTATATTAAAGTCTACAGTCATGTAACATACAAACAGATTCTATTAAAGACTACAGTCGTCTAACATACAAACAGATTCTATTAAAGTCTACAGTCATCTAACACACAAACAGATTCTATTAAAGTCTACAGTCATCTAACATGCAAACATTCTATTAAAGTCTACAGTCATCTAACATACAAACAGATTCTATTAAAGTCTACAGTCATCTAACATACAAACATATTCTACTAAAGTCTACAGTTGTGTGACATACAGATTCTATTACAATCTACAGTCATCTAACATACAAACAGATTCTATTAAAGACTACAGTCGTCTAACATACAAACAGATTCTATTAAAGTCTACAGTCATGTAACATACAAACAGATTCTATTAAAGACTACAGTCGTCTAACATACAAACAGATTCTGTTAAAGTCTACAGTCATCTAACATACAAACAGATTCTTTTAAAGACTACAGTCGTCTAACATACAAACAGATTCTATTAAAGTCTACAGTCATCTAACATACAAAAAGAGTCTATTAAAGTCTACAGTCATCTAACATACAAACAGATT
>NW_013753533.1:0-1117 GCF_000517525.1 Limulus polyphemus | reverse complement strand
GTTGCGTCATCGAGTCACATGACTACTGTGACGCAACGTTTCTAGAACTATCATGTGCTTTGGCGAATGTTCTAGTTCTTACTAGATATAGGGTAGGCTGGTATATAAAAGAGGGGAATGTAATGTGTGGGTAGATAGTGTGTAATTGATCTGCAGTCAGAAGTATTATTGACGTTCGTTGATATAGCGTTTGTTTTAGCGCGATTGTTGAAGCTGAGTGTTTCGGTAAAGTTATATTCGGAAAGAATAAACCAGTTTTATTAAGTAAAGACTTGTGTCGTTAAAATTTCGTCGGAACAAAGTTACACAAAACAATATACACGTATATAAGCCATCTATAGACTATACATCCGGTTGTAGGCCAACTATAAGCAATATACGTGGTGGGAAGCCAATTATAAAAAAATATAAATCCGTTTGTAAGACAACTATAAACAATATACCCGGTTGTAAAGCAACGAAAAACAATAGATCCGGTCGTAAGCCAACTATAAAAAATATATCCGGTTATAAGCCAAATATAAAAAATATATCCGGTTGGAAGTCAACCTTGAACAATATACCTGGTCATAAGCAAAATATAAACAAGAGAACCGTTTGGAAGCTCAACTATAGACTATACATCCGGTTGTAGGCCAACTATAAGCAAAATACGTGGTGGGAAGCCAATTATAAAAAAATATAAATCCGTTTGTAAGACAACTATAAACAATATATCCGGTTGTAAGACAACTATAAACAATACACCCGGTTGTAAGCCAACGAAAAGCAATAGATCCGGTTGTAAGCGAACTATAAAAAATATATCCGTGTTGCGTCAGCGAGTCACATGACCACCGTGACACAACGTTTCTAGAACTATCATGTACTTTGGCGAATGTTCAAGTTCTTACTAGAAATAGGGTACGCTGGTATATAAAAGAGGGGAATGTAATGTGTGATAGTTAGTGAGTAATTGAACTGCAGTCACAGGGTATTGTTGAAGTTAACGTTCGTTCGTTACAGTGTTGTTTTAGCGCGAGTATTAAGATCAAGTGTATCGCAGAGTTATATTCGGAAAGAATAAACCAGTTTTATTAAGTAAAGACTTGTGTCGTTAAAGTTTCGTTGAAACGAA
>NW_013753532.1:0-1278 GCF_000517525.1 Limulus polyphemus | reverse complement strand
CACATCTTTAAGTATCTTTACCGAACCTTGACAGTACATCTTTAAGTATCTTTACTGAACCTTGACAACACATCTTTAAGTATCTTTACTGAACCTTGACAACACATCTTTAAGTATCTTTACTGAACCTTGACAACACATCTTTAACTGTGTTTACTTCTTCCAGGTCAAGTCGGTAGTAAATGTGTTTTATAGCACTTATTAAATATATATATATATAATTTTGATTCTACTTTCATAACTATCAGTTATATTTATTCTACACGGTAATTTATATTTTTATCAACAAATTCCTTTGTTCCTCTTGAAGATGGTGACTCGTTTTATAACTGACAAGTTTTTTATTGTTATTATTAAAGTAGTTGGTTTAGCACTAGAAACAGATCGTCAAATACTTTCAGTAATCAGAAAATCACAAACATAATAATCATAGAATGAAACGTTACACATTGTCGTAGTCGATTTAAAGGCATATAATCGCTTCAACAAACCCTACAACAATCATTGTAAAGTCTTATATTAGTTTTATATAATCGTTTCAAAATCATTCTGATTTGCTGGTTTATCACGTTCAAGTAAATCTTTATAGTCGACTTCTTTGTGAATGTTAAATTCTGGATTCGAGGGTTCTAATTAAAGGTCGTTAAATTAATGCGACGAACAAACGTATAGAACTGTTTTACTGGCACGTAAATATTTCTTTACGGTTTAAACGTCTGATGCAAGTTAATTTTACCGGCCACATAACGCTAAAATTCTAGGTTCAATCCCTGACGTGGGCAAAGCACGTTAGCTCATTATGCGTCTCTGCGTTTAACCACGAATAATGAAGATACATTTTATTTAAAATAAATCGATGAATTCTTTTTAACGCTTGATATTCACAACAGCAGAAGCTACAATCTCAATGGTTTGTTTGTTTTTAATTTAGTGAAAGTGACGACTGAAATAACATCTACCACTTTTGTTCATCTGCCAAATGTGTTGAACATCGAAGCGGTTGTTACAAGCAGGTAAAGCGGTTTCACTTGTCAACTAGAATATTTCCTATAGAGGTTTACTTGACAAAAGAATGATAAGCGAAACATTAATGTGCCATGCGTTCTTCCACTGATAACTAAACAATATCTCTGGTGTATATCTCTTCAGTAAACTTGACTGGTGAAGTTGTCTTCAGCAAACCTGACCAGTGAAGTTCTCTTCAGTAAACCTGACTGGTGAAGTTATCTTCAGTAAACCTGTCTGGTGAAGTTATCTTCAGTAAACCTGTCTGGTGAA
>NW_013753531.1:0-1109 GCF_000517525.1 Limulus polyphemus | reverse complement strand
CGAATCCTCGTCACACTAAACATGCTCGCCCTTTCAGCCGTGGGGGCGTTATAATGTGACGGTCAATCCCACTATTCGTTGATAAAAGAGTAGCCCAAGAGGTGGGGGTGGGTGGTGATGACTAGCTGCCTTCCCTCTAGTCTTACACTGCTAAATTAGGGACGGCTAGTGCAGATAGCCCTCGTATAGCTTTGCGCAAAATTCAAAACAAACAAACCTAATGAAAGCGAATTGTACTGAGTACAGTTGAGAAGTGGGTAAATAGTTAGATCTCAAGAAGCCCTGGGCAAACGTTTTGTTGCCACCCTACATGAAATCTTCATCTGAGTGTCAGACTGTTTTTCTCTCAATTCCGATATTCAGAATTTCCAATGCCAATTGAGGGGTGGGTCGATGGCAGCTGCCCCACCCATTTCTCAACTTATAGTTTATTAATATTAATAAACAATTCTATTGTAATTCAACATAAAGTAGAAAGAAAAACATACAAAAATTAAGTTATTCAAGCTTACCAATTGCCCCGCCCAGTATGTCTGCGGACTTACAACGCTAGAATCCGGGTTTCGATACCCGTGGTGGGCAGAGCACAGATAGCCCATTGCGTAGCTTTATGCTTAATTACAAACAAACAAGCTTACCAATTTGATTTGGTAGGCAGAAGGGTTTTAAAATAAACACCTACTGTATCTGCCTTATGAGCGAATTAAAAAATCATTAATCCTATACGACACGAAGCAATCTTTACGCGAATCTTCACAAAGAGATAATTGATAAAAAAAAAAATATTGTTTGCCTATAAATAGACGATAACATGTTGACTATGATCTAAATCGATGTTCTACAATGTGGTATTTCACCGTTAGGCCCCATAGATGAACCCAACGAAAGAAAATTACTTAGAAGAATGAAAAGATTCGATCCCGTGATCAGCAAATCCCGAGTCGAGTTCCCCCAAACAACCAGGTCGTTATAATTTCTTTACAGGCATTTTTTGCTCCTATAATTAAGATGGCCAGGTGGGTAAGGCGCTCGACTCACAATCTGAGGGTCGCGGGTTCGAATCCGCATACCACCAAACATGTTCGCCCTTTTTAGCCGTGGGGGCGTTA
>NW_013753530.1:0-1117 GCF_000517525.1 Limulus polyphemus | reverse complement strand
CCGCTATCGTAACACTGCCCCTTCCTTAGTATTTTGTCGTCCCGAACAATAGCCACTTACATTAAACTAATAGAAAATTAACAATAACTTAAATAAATGTACAGAATTTACAAACACAAAATTAAAATTCAACAAAGTCTCTTAATTTTACGGGACGTATCTTCTTCCATACTGGTCTCTGTCTCGTTGACTTCTGCTTCACGTAAAGTTCATCTGCTCCATCAGGAAATGTCCTATTATCAGTAATAGTCACATCAGTGGTAGTAACTTCATCAAGTGCTTCACTGTTTCCCTTCTCAAAACCGAGCAGAGTTTCTTCTTCGACAGTGGCTTTTCCAGGTGACACATCTTCAGCGGTGTCTTTTGTTCCATTGTTCACTTCGTCCCAACTGAAATGTCCTGGACCGTGATAATGCCAAAGCCTGTTGGCATGCACCATCTTTGGCTTACCTCGCCGACCACATTTTATCCGGAAAGTCACGTCTGAGAGACGATCCATTATGTCATATGGGCCTTCCCATGGAGAAGACAACTTAGGAGATTTCGCTTTTGTCTTCCTGGGATTATACAACCACACCCTGTCTCCTGGTACAAAGCGGACTTCAGTAGACTTCTTATCATAACATAGCTTCATCGAATCAGCAGACGTTTTCAAGTTTAAACGCACTTGATGGTGAATATTATCCATCCTTTCTGATAACACTTTCACGAACTCTGACACATTTTCAGGCAACTCTTCATAAGGTGGGCGTCCTGTTAACAGATCCACTGGCAACCGAAGTTCCCGACCAAACATCAACTTTGCTGGAGTGTGTCCAGTGGCTTCAAGCTCTGCTGTTCTTTCGGCCATCAACAGTGGAGGGAGTAAGACATTCCAGTCATCTTGGCGGCTATTACAAAACTTTGCCAATTCCTGTCCAAGTGTCCAGTTGTACTTTTCTACCATCCCATCAGACTGTGGGTGAAGTGGCGTTGTTCTGGTTATTCGTATGCCAAACAATTTGCAGCATTCATGGAACACAGCTGATTCAAAGTTACGGCCTTTATCAGAATGCAGTTCGTATGGCATACCAAATCTGAAAAAGAAATCACTAATAGCCGAAGCTACAGTTGTAGC
>NW_013753529.1:0-2277 GCF_000517525.1 Limulus polyphemus | reverse complement strand
CTTTAACATACCATGAGTATTGTTGACATAGTA
The DNA here is from genome assembly GCF_000517525.1 of Limulus polyphemus. NCBI lineage: Eukaryota > Metazoa > Arthropoda > Merostomata > Xiphosura > Limulidae > Limulus > Limulus polyphemus. The sequence continues at coordinate 2,244 of NW_013753529.1, read as the reverse complement.
AAAGGGGTACTTTTACTATGTCAACAATACTCATGGTATGTTAAAGGTACTTTAACTATGTCAAGAATACTTATGGTATGTTAAAGGTACTTTTACTATGTCAACAATACTCATGGTATGTTAAAGGTACTTTTACTACGTCAACAATACTCATGGTATGTTAAAGGTACTTTTACTATGTCAAGAATACTTATGGTATGTTAAAGGTATACTCATGGTATGTTAAACTGGTGACGTAGTAAAAGTTATACAAGTGTGTTCACTCAGTTCATCCTCACGTTATACAAGTGTGTTCACTCAGTTCATCCTCACGTTATACATGTGTTTCACTCAGTTCATCCTTACGTTATACATGTGTTTTACTCAGTTCATCCTTACGTTATACATGTGTTTCACTCAGTTCATCCTTACGTTATACACGTGTTTCACTCAGTTCATCCTTACGTTATACACGTGTTTCACTCAGTTCATCCCTACGTTATACATGTGTTTCACTCTGTTCATCCTTACGTTATACACGTGTTTCTGTTATATATATTCTGTTTGTTTTAGGGCAAAGTCATGTTGGACTATCTGCCGTGTCCACCGCTGAGAATCGAACTCCGGATTTGAGCGTTGTAAGACTGTAACCTTATCGCTGACCAACAGGGGGACTCCTTCGAATTGTACAAGTTGTTAATCCGCTAGAAAGAAGTTATAGCTATACTCGCCAGTCCGTTATTTCCTGCACCAAAATCGTGCAGCGCGCGCGCGCGCGAGATAGAAATCAATGCTCAGACGTAGATAAACTAACTCACTGAAAACATGAATGAAGCATCTATTAAATGAAATGAAACCCAGCAACTCAAACTCTAGAAAATCATAGTTTCTAAATACGAACCAGAAATTAGTGCTAATTTACATATGACAGCTGTCACGCGGTGACAATAAATACAGGAAATTGAAGCTATAGACGGGATAATTCACAGGTTTATTGTGGGTTATTACAAGTGTTCACGTGTAACTGAGCGTTTCAAGGCTGTATAAAGCTAACGAAAGCCGAACATACCCTATGAATCAAATCCCTTTCTCGGCTTCTCTAATTAAAAGTGGTTTTTCCTAACGCTTATTACAAGATCCGATATCACGCTATTCCTGCTTGAGGCAGTGATGTTGGTGATATAACGTCTCAGAATATGTGTTTATTTAATCGTGATGGTTTAATACAGTTTGACGAATTTGATTAAGTTTTATGTTGTTCTAGACTAGATGTTATTGTAGAACAATGTCAGTTCTCTTGGAAAGTTACTCGAGACAGAGTATTGTTCTAGAGTTTTTACAACACTTATTGTGTAATCAAAACACTCATCTTTGTGCCGCCAGGTGTCCTTGCAACCTTCTCCAGTGATCCGCGATCCTTTGAATTTTTATTGCAGTAACAGTTACTAAGAACTTCAGAATGAAGGCAAACAACACTGTATATTAATATGTCAACCGTACTATCGACCTGGTGGTTAGGGCACTCGGCTTGAAATCTGCGGGTCGTAAGTTCGAATCCCCTCAACGAACGTGTTCGTCCTTTCAGCCATAGAAGCGTTATAATGTGACTGTCAATCCCATTATAGTTGTTAAAGAGTAGCCCAATAGTTGGCGGTGGGTAGTGTTAACTAGTTGCCTTCCCTCTAATCTATCACTTCTAAATTAGGGGTGGCTGGCGCCGATAGCCCTCTGGTAACTAAGGGCGAAAATTAACAAAACAAACTTCTGCCTTATCCAGTGCCGACGAGGCCTTTCGTCGGTACCAAGACTCCTCAGGCTGGTTGGGATACAACGGACATACTGTAGGAGTGGTTGAAACACTATTTATATTAATTAATAAGTTCATGGAACTAGACTGTCTCTTAAATAGAGGGTCATGTTTCCCCTATATTTAATCTATTTAGAGGGTCATATTTCCCCTGCATTTAATCTAATTAGAGGGTCACGATTCCCCTACATTTATTCTATTTAGAGGGTCATATTTCCCCTACATTTAATCTATTTAAAGAGTTATGTTTCCGCTACATTTATTCTATTTAGAGGGTCATATTTCCCCTACATTTAATCTATTTAGAGGGTCATGTTTCCCCTACATTTAATCTGTTTATAGGATCTTGTTTTCCCTACATTTTATCTATTTAGAGGGTCATGTTTCACCTACATTTAATTTATTTAAAGGGTCATGTTTCCCCTATATTTAATCTATTTAAAGGGTCATGTTTCCCC
>NW_013753528.1:0-1601 GCF_000517525.1 Limulus polyphemus | reverse complement strand
AGGTCACATTGTAAGTGAGCATGGTGTGCAAACTGATCATAACAAGGTGAAAGCAGTATGTGATTGGCCAACACCAGGCAATGTGGGAGAGTTAAGAAGTTTCTTGGGACTGTGTACCTATTACCATAAGTTTGTGAAGGACTTTGCAACTATAGCTGCTCCACTACATGATTTGACAAAAAAAGCCAGAAGTTTAAATGGACAGTTTCTTGCCAGCATTCTTTCAAGACATTGAAAGAAAAATTGGCCTCAGCTCCACTATTAAAGCTTCCAAATCCCTCATTGCCGTACATATTGGATTGTGATGCTAGTAATGTCGGAATTGGAGGAGTGTTGTCTCAGCAAGTGGGTGAAAACGAACATGTGGTGGTCTACTTCAGTTGGGTCCTGAGTAGACCAGAGAGGAACTACTATGTATCACGAAGGGAACTTCTTGCTATAGTAAACAGTCTGACATATTTCCATCCTTACCTCTATGGTGCAAGGTTTACCATCAGGACAGACCATGCCACGTTTGCGCTGGTTAAGATCATTAAAGAACCCAGAGAGACAACTGGCACGTTGGATTGCAAAAATAGACCAGTATAATTATGATATTGAATACAGAGAGGGAAAGTCTCATGGTAATGCCGAAGGACTGAGCCGAAGACCCTGCAAAAATGACTGCAGACATTGCTGCAAAAGAGAGGTTGAGCTAACCAGGTGCCATCAAGCTGTAGTCGAAGTGACTGAAGGAGTTGATGATGGTGAAGTGGAACCAGGTATAGATATTGAAGCAGAGCAGGAAGAAGACCAAGATTTAAAGCCAATAATTGGTTTTCTAAAAACAAGTGTTTTGCTCCCTGCTGGGGAGAAAGTGTCTAGCTTAAGCCCAGTGACAAAGAACTATTGGGCACAATGGGACCAGTTAAAGCTTGAAGATGGTATTCTTGTCCAGAGGTGGGAACTGCAGATGGGAAAGTGACAACCTGGCAAACAGTTATACCGAGAAAGTTGCGGGAAGTTGTGCTGCATCAATCCCATGATAGTTTAACAGGAGGACATCTTGGAGTTAAGAAGACATTGAGTCACCCATGGCAGAGAATTTACTGGATAGGTATGAGGCAAGATGTGGAAGAATGGTGCAGGACCTGCAGTACATGTTGTGCTAAAAGGGGACCCAAGTATAAAGGACGTGCTCCAATGAAGTTACATCAAGTTGGTGCACCAATGGAAAGAGTAGCTATTGACATTGCTGGTCCTTTGCCCCCAAACTCGTGCAGAAAACAAGTACATTTCTGTGGTGATGGATTATTTCATCAAGTAGCTTGAGGCATATGCAATACCAAATCAGGAAGTAACAACTGTAGCTTCGGCTATTAGTGATTTCTTCTTCAGGTTTGGTATGCCATTCAAACAGCATTCTGATCAAGGCCGTAACTTTGAATCAGCTGTGTTCCATGAATGCTGCAAGTTGTTTGGCATACGAAAGACCAGAACAACACCACTTCACCCACAGTCTAATGGGATGGTAGAAAAGTACAATTGGACACTGGGACAGGAATTGGCAAAGTTTTGTAATAGCCATCAAGATGACTGGGATGTCTTACTCCTTCTGCTGT
>NW_013753527.1:0-1749 GCF_000517525.1 Limulus polyphemus | reverse complement strand
ATTACAACGTCATCCTCAGGACTCCTGACAACAAATGTCACAATTATCATACTACGTGAGATTGAAGATTTTTCTAAATATTTCCTTACAAGTTTAAAAGCTTAAAACTTATATAATATCAACATCTGATATATTTACTACGTTTAAATATCAAATATATTTGTATACATTCATAAAGAATAGCATAACTTAATTCTGAATGTAATTCTGTAAAAGGTCGTGACATGCTCAGTTTGACCAACCAATTGTGAGAGGATTAAGTGTGTTGGAACCTGTGTCATTCACGACCCCTATTCCTTATAACTGATGTTTACATGACAATCAAATCGTAGGGAGAAACAAGGAGTCTTTTTAAATCGTTTTTATAAACAATTTATATGGTAAATGATCCTAAATAACCATGTGTGTAACCATTTTGTTATTTTAATGTGGAAGCACTCTTGTATTCCACCAAAACAAGACGCTGGTTGTATTTTGCGCCTAGACTTATTCCAAGCTTTAAAATATTTTCGGGACTTTTACAACACCATTGAAGACATACTTTCAATGTTACCGCTAGCATAATGAATAATCCATGGTCTGGATCATCCTGATTACTCGTCTTTCGTTTATGTTTTAAGGCTGGAATTCTTGTGTCCTTCCTAGCTGTCGGTTATAGGTTTTCTGTGTTATTGACGAACATAATAGTGCGTCGGTTTACTTGTTCACACAATGCTGTCGTAATCTTTCATTACCCTGTTATCCGGACTTTAATATTATACGGTTACCAGTTTATATTGGATTATATTAGGGATTGGAATACTTAGTGTCGGTAACCACTTGACACCCTGTATGATGAAAAGGCTAGTTGTGTGGCTTTAGTAGGTTCTCTGGAAAATTTGTTTCATTCATCTTTCAAGTCACGATAACTGGTGAAGATGTAACTTTATAAATAGAAAAGTAGCTGCGACACAGCTCCATCTGCTAAAGTAATAAAATGAATATGGGCATTAAAACTGCTTTGTCAAATACGCCTACTACTATCTAATTTTATTTTATCTTGTTAAATAGGATATGTAAAAACAAAGTGTAGAAACATTAGTTCATTGAAATAAGTTACATAGAAAAATAATAATCTAAATTTCTGTCATTTAAGAGTTTTTGATCAATATAATATAAAAATCATATTTGAGATCATTCATCGAAGCCAAGTAATTATTTTTAAACAAATAAAATTATACTCCTACACACAATTCAGGTGCATAATTGTTCAGTTATTTGAACACAGTTTGAGTAAAAGTTTTTTTCTACCATTAAAGTCTTAGAATGTACTTTTTCTCATTAATGACATGCACTATTCAAAAGTCATCAAATGATTCTAGTTGAGTAAATAATCAGTACTTGTAGCTCAAATTATATTTGATTATACAGGACAACTCCTATAAACAAGAACCATAGCTATTTTTGTGAACTTTTTTCAAGCATAAACCTACACAATGACCCATCTGTCTTTTGCCCACCCCAAGTATCGCGTTATAAATCCTCAATCCTTTCGCTCAATCACCAAGAAGCGTTTGATTATTGGCAATAAAATATGCACTAAATTTCTTGTTTCTCCATGTCTACGTTGGTTAATAGAGTTTATAATAAATAAAGGGACACACAAAATATTTAAACAAAAATACTGTAAACATTACAATTAATCACACTAATTACTGATGAGGCTATAACCTCTACGTATCACACACTTGGCAATTGAAGGACATTGCT
>NW_013753526.1:0-1118 GCF_000517525.1 Limulus polyphemus | reverse complement strand
ATTTAGAGCATGTTAAAAACAAGCAAATATCAAAATTTTATCTCTCTCTCCTGAAATTCAAAATGAGTTATAAATCTCATGGCTTCACATGTGCAAAATTATTGTTTGTCAGCAATTTGTAGAAACAAATACTATGGTATTCTGTTTGATTCCACACCTGATTTAGCCCATCGTGAGCAATTGGCCCAAGTGATTCGGTTTGTTGACATTGACATTAAGACAAGAAAAGTACTGACATTTACTGACTTTATACAGATAAAGAAAAAAGATGCTGCCAATACTGAGAAAACAATAAGCACAAAATTAGAAGTAGATGAAATTTATTGAGTGATTGTTGTTCACTATGTTATGATAATGCTGCTGTCATGTCAGGTCATCTGTCAGGCATTCAACAAAGAATTCTGAACAAAAACCCAAAAGCAGTGTTTATAAACTGTGACAACCATAGTTTGAACTTAGCATGTCTTCATGCTGCAAGTCTGGAAACAACAGTTATTACTTTTTTTGGTATAATTGAAGCCATATATAATTTCTCTATTCATTCAATAACTCGATGGGATGAACTGCAGCAGAAGCTTAAGATCTCTGTCAAGCGTGAATCAGAAACACGGTGGAGTGCAAGAGAAGAGCAGTAAAAGTTGTACATGAAAAACTGGATGAATTGCTAGGACTGTTAGAGCAATTAAGTGAGAATGGCAACATGACTGAAACAAAATATGTTCCTCATAATATTCTGCAATATATGCTTACATTTGATTTTCTTGTACTTTTGCATTTTTGGAGAAATCCTTTATCATCTATCAATCGAGTGCAGAAACATCTTCAGGACCTAAAAATGAATTTTAGAGAAGTAGCTGCTGATCTTGATTCTTTGAAAGAGAAATTGATAGAATCACATGAAAAGTCCTGTCAAGAAGCACTTAAAGTGGGCAAGAATCAATGTGAAACACGGGGATTGACCATTGAAACAAGAAAAATACGTCGTAAATGAATGCCAGGAGAAAATGCAGCTGATGGTGGATTGAATGTTGAACAGGAAATTTATCACATCATGAAGGATGTTATTGATCACTTGATTACAGAAATAACAGGAAGATATTCTCGCTTACTAGATTTAG